>NC_135505.1:92315603-92563103 GCF_052857255.1 Amblyomma americanum | reverse complement strand
TGGCGGATGAGTAAACAGAGTGAAGCCCTAGGTGAAACCCTATGAGTGAAGTCCTGCCTACCGGATTGTGAGCAAACCGCCCAACATGGCAGGTGGCAGTTAAACGCATTATTAGTCGCGAAAGGTTGCACGGGAAGAGCAACCTGTGTCTCACAAGCTCCACCGATGGCAGCACCTGCCATCGCATAGCAGTGGCACATCGCTTAACCGCTGCATCGCTGCATCTCAGCGCCAGTAGTGGTATGAGGGCTTCCAAAGATCTATGAATGTGAAGTCGACCACGAGCGATGTCGCGGCGTTAAAAGCAGATGACGAGTATGAAGACGCCAAGATCGAAAAATAAAAAAAATTAAGAAGAAATCGGTGTGTGGGCAACGAGCATAGTTCGTATCGGCGACCGCTCATGCATTTCCGTCGTGTCGCCCAAGAGAGCGCCATTGAGTTTTTTACCTTCGGCTATATGAAATTTTCTCATGCCCTCTCTTACATGGATACACCTATTTTCACCATTGGTTCGAACCTGCTATTCTTAGCGATGCGGGCAGATGTAATTTTATTACTATTATTTCTTTTGCAGTGCCTCAGCATAACGAATACTGGAGGCTTAGTCTTGATGCGAATGACTGTTGGACCTGATCTTCCTGCACGTTTTTACGTACACACCTTTCACCGCTACCTCTACCTGTTGCGCGAATTTTTTTCGTGATCATGCTGTCAGTGGAGTGATGGGAGCCTACAAGGCTTCTTCTCAACGGTCGAGTGCGAGGGGCGTCTGAAAGCTCCTTTCTTCTTGTCTACAGGTTTGACAGACAACAGCTGGCCCTCGCCGATTTTTGGCGGGCAGTAACTTTCCTATTCTTCTTTGGAGAGGTTCCTGGAAGAGAGCGCACTTAGATATCTAGAGGCGTTTGCCCGATTCCAAATTTGAGCTCCGCTTCCAACGAAGCGGTTCGGAAAACTTTCCGTCCACTCGGCGCGCGAAATGTTTGCCCTCGGATGCTGATACAGGGCTCCTACCCGGTCCTTGCCGTGTGTCTAAAAAGAGCTACTGACTTGTTTTATCTTTTCCTTTCTGTTCGATCTGCAGCACGGATAAGAGACGTAATAAAATAAGCTACTACAGACCTGCGAATTCGCTGTAATGTTGGTTGCTTAATGTTTCATTAGCAGGTTGCTTTTAGTGAGACGGTGAACGTGCTTGGTTTTTAATGACTTACTGCTGTTTCCGCAAACAGGAATTGTATAGGGCTCAGACACGCCATTTCTTATTGAACGGTGGCACTGGACTGCTGAATTAGAGCGTAAAAATTTCTCTGGCAAGCAAAGGCTTTATTGTAAGTAAATATGGGACCAGGATTACACATCTTACCGGAACCTGACCCTAAGGTCCGGTGAGCAGAACTCTCATACTGAATACTTCGCGCCTGATATCCTGGCGCGTCTCTGTAGTTTGTTAGTGGCGTAGGTGTGTTAGTGCGTTTAGATGCCTCCGCGTCGAGCGGTGCGTCTGAAATTGTAAAAAAAGGAATCACAAGCACCCCTAATTAGGTCATCCGTTGGCAGTGCCAAACCATTAGAAGGTGTCGATGCCCGTACATCGAGTTTTGTGTGATCCGTGCATGATTGTATTTTGCGCACCGCTGCACGTTTGCCTGCACACACCCAGACGTCTCTTCTAGTAATCGTACTGGTGGTAGACGTTTTCCCGCGGGTGTTTCCAGCTGGCGACACGGACCTAAAGTTCTCGTTTCCTCTCCGGCATTGTCACTTCGCGTCCATTGACATCGATTTCCTCCAGCCAGTCAGCAAATTTTGATCCATGACGCAGTTTTTTTTTTCAGATGAAGCTTCTAATACATTAATGAAATCTTGCGTAAACAATAAGCGCTAATAAGCGCTATCAATAAGAGGCTAAGGACCTCCGAAGTTGCTAGGAAGCAGGGAGGAGGAGGTGAGACGTGACGATGTCAGACCTAGTTGAACAGGTTTAAAATATACAAGGAATCGGTGTGCGTAATGCGCGCTGTCTATAAACGTGGCACTTTCTCTTACTCCTGCATCAACACGAGTGGCATTTGCTGCTTGAGTGCATACAAAGTGATAACTATGCCTTTGCTCTACTGTAAGGGTGCGCATCTCTAGTGCTACGTTGCAGAGAGTAAATGCACTGCACTGCCACTGATAGTCTGCACTGCAAGTGCGCAGCATCGTGACGTATCGTAATGATGTTCTGCGATATTATGCCGTTTCGCCATAAGGGTGTCAGCTTGCAGCGAACGAGTCGGCAAGTAACAATGGAGGTGTGTGCACTTAGTCCTGTGCAGTAAGGAATGAGGTATGACTTCGCATGCACTTGGGTACTAGACCGCTTTCGCGTAGAGGCAGGGGTGAGATACTACCATTTCTTCTCATGTGACGGCTGATAGATGATCTGACCTTGGTGGCTCAGGCGAACGGTCTACTCGACGCTTGATACTGTCTTGAGTGAAGTTCTTTTACCCATTATGTCGCATGGTTCTAATTACGACGTGCCACTAAAAGAGGCAGTGCTGCCTTGATAAGAACAATAGTTTAAAGCAGTTGGATTATAAGTATAGGTTGAGCTGTCTGGTGCATGTTTTTTTTTGAAAATTAGGCGGGGTTCTTATCAGTTTACTTTAGAAGGCAGTATTCGGTTTTTTTTTCGACAAATATTCTTTTCTATTCGTCAAATACCGCTTATTTTAGGTAACATAATGTATCATTCCTTTACGGTAAAAAGTCACTTAGAGCATATTTTGGCCATTTCATCAGCACCAGTAAAATATTCAACCGAAATTAACACACATATTGTTACGGTACGCAGACGCCAAGCGAAGACAACGTTGTTGTGTCGCTGCAGGTAGTCGACGAAAACGTAGACGCTGCCGCTAGTGCTTGTGTGACCCGTTTCGTTGTGTGTCTTCTGTGTACGGCGTACCGTTCCTGCTGCTGAACTAACCTCGTAAAATAATGGTCGCAGGTACTGCGTGCTTGTTGAAGCAAATCATATCATCATTTAAAAAACCAATGAAAATTGCATAATGAAACCGCCAGACGCAGACGGTAGCTGATGTTTATAATTAAAAGCTTGGTTGGCTACTGATCCGGAGTTCCCGGGTTCGAACCCGACCGTGGCGGCTGCGTTTCGATGGAGGCGAAACGCTAAGGCGCCCGTGTGCTGTGCGATGTCAGTGCACGTTAAAGATCCCTAGGTGGTCGAAACTATTCCGCAGCCCTCCACTACGGCACCTCTTTCCTCTTTCACTCCCTTCTTCCCTTACGGCGTGGTTCAGGTGTCCGCCGATATTTGAGACAGATACTGCGCCATTTCCTTTCCCCAAAACCAATTTTCATTTTAATTTTCTTTTATCGTTAGGCTGTCGGCCAGGGTCCACCGTGCTCTGGGCTAAGCGCAGAGTGAGGCATCACATGGTTTGAGTGCTGACCGCATCTATGGAACTGCCGCTGAAGAGTTGCGGTGAACAGCTTTTCGTGACGCTTATGCATGACGCTTATACATGCTGTGGAGGAACCTACGTAACCAATAAATTCTCTTAGCAGTTGATAACAGTGAGCCGCAGTAGACTAGTAGGCGATTTTGGACTGCAGCAGAGCCTTCCGGTGTGGATAGGCGTGTAAGGTAGTAGAGAAATGACTGAAAACGCACAAGTGCGCTATTAAAGTCAACGGTCACACCTTCTCTCCATGCAGCTAAACAGCATTTTTTTCTTTTCATCTTCTGCTCTCGTGATTCAGCCGGATCCAAACGGAAATTGAAGAATGCTGAAAACATCCACATCCAAAATTTCCACACCCAAGCATTTTTGAGCGGGAAACTATTTATGAACTCATTTTCTATATAATGAAAATTTCACTATAACAATCGATATTATCCGCAGACCACCCGACAGCAATCTGGAATTTTTTATTCCATTAAGGTGCTTTCTGTCGTCAAAAGCGTTCCCCATTGGATTTCTATGGCAGTCTTAACTGTTCGATGCGATCGATCGAAGCACTTTAAAAGAAAAATTTTGATACACGTAAGAATAGACCATTGCTTCCACAATTCCCCTAACACAATCTCACAATTTTTCAATTTTCAAAATTTTCAAAAGTAGCTCCTGTGAGTGGCTGACATAATTTCTATAAAATAAAATTTTTCTCCTCCTCCTCAGAAAATTAGAGACAAAGAGGTGTTGGATGCTCTCTGGAATTATGACGTCCACGTCACAATTTTCTTCACACATCATGCTCACAATGACGCTAAACCGTTTGGCCGGAAAGCGCTGGCTACTAAGAACATGCTGACATCAAACTTAGTATGCGAACTCGATTTAGTAATGAAGACACGATTTTGTGACACTAGACATTAAATGGTTTAAACTAAGACTGTATTATATTCAAACAAGGATAGCACATAAAACGGAACGGGAAACATTCACACATGGACGAATGAATGACAGAGGTATCCAGTCATACATGCATGTGTCTTCGACGTGTTTCGAGACAAGACACATCTAAGCTGAACGTGTGAGTCTTAGCGTTTACCCGTGCAGCATTGTCTTACGAATGTCTTGTTATTTCGGTACGACGGAGCTATTCGCGACCTCTTTACAGGATCTCTGGTCACTCGACTACGTTCAGGGCACTGTTTAATTTAATGAACGGTTCAGGCGTAAGCACTCCTCGGTGACATAGTTTTCCGTAATATTTTGCACTTTTTAGCCATTTTTCGTCCAATGACGTTCAACGCCCCAAATTTGTGTTGTTTTTTCAATGGTACGGGAGAGACATGAGCATAGCGCGCAAAATGTTTCTTTGCACTCATTGAGTCATTATCCCCAGCATCTATATCCTTATATAAACTACAGTACAGCAACATTTACACCATCAAAACTACATTCAGAAAGTGATGCGTACCAGTGAATAAAAGCTTCTTGTCTGCAGATGAAACCTTTTTTACTTTATTTTTAAACTTAAACTTTCATTAAGTTTGTGTTTTAACCTTTCTAACTTTATTTTTTAATTTACAATTTAATTGACTTTAACTTTTAACCTTTTTTAACTCTTGCTTCCTAAAATGCTCAAGAATTATGGTCGACAAACACTAGAATTTATGGGTACTCATTTCTGGAATAGTCTTGATTATAGCGTTCAAATTTCGCCCACTCGTCATGTCTTTCAAAAAGGATTAAAAGATTTTCTACTAAATTCGGTCTAGTCTATATTTTTTAGTTATTTCGGTTTGTGTTTTTTTTTCTAAAACTGACATGTTTACTTGATGACTTCACTAGTATCCAGTGCCTATTGCTGTAGTGTGTTTACAGGTAAATAGATGCGTTATTTTTTGCTGTCGTTATATGATATGTACTAGCTTACAGTGGTTGGGACCCTTAAACAATTTTTGCGTGGTCCCTGAAGTTGTGTGTTTGTATGTCATGCTTTATGCTAAATAAACTAAGTTTCAAACATAAAAAAAAACTAAAAACAACAACCGAGGATCTTTAATGAGTGCCGTTGCGTCACGCTGTTATGCACTTCATCTAAATATTAAGGCCGAATACTCAGCGCAAGCGTGACAGTTCTTTGCAGGCACCGCAGCGTGAACGCTCCAGCGTAGATACTCGTGCGATGCAATCGTCACGTCGCCCGACTCGGAACTGGAGCGGCCTTTGGGAGAGTCGTGACCTGCCTACGTGACACAGTTGTGCGACACGATGACGTAGAAACTCGATATGAGAGTGGACGAGGAGGATGGAGAGTTGAATGTAGCCTGCACGCCGTGCTACAGCCTCGCAAAGAGTGCCGTCCGAGGGCTGTCTCTAGCTAGGAAAGAGTGTGGCTGTACTGCCGGGCCAGTTCTCGTGTGACGTCCGGTGGAGCATTCTGCGCGCGGGTTTTCGCCGGTTCGTTCCTCTCCCTGCCGTATATCTGTCTTCGCTCGCCTTATCTCCAACACTTCTCGCACATTCCGCGGCGATCCGTCAACACTTTCTTTCAGCTACGGGCATCCCTGAGTGACGAGTGCCTGGGGTCGAGTCCCTCCCACCCTTCTCTCTCTCTCTCTTTCTGAAGGAGAGGAGGCGGTGGGAGCTGATAGAAAAAGCACGTGGAGCACGTACTCGAGCTCCCCCCTCAACGTCTCGTCCTCTTGACCCTCGCCTTACTCGCGTGCTCCTACGTCGGCGGCCTCTATAAAACCCCCGCGCACGAACCTCAGTTCCTCGTCCATTCAAGTCGCAGATAGGGCAGCGGTTCTGCCAGAGGTCGAGCGTGTCCGCGGACTTGTTCTCGTTCCTGTGAATCGCGGGTTGCCGGGAGTGTTCAACGCTGTTCGCCGCACTTGATGAAAGAGGCAGTCCCGTGAGCTCCCATTCTTCTTCACGCTGCGGCTGCTTCCTGCATCCGCCTTTAGTTCCGCGAAAAGGACAGCTATCAATTCTAGCAGAGACCTTGCGGCATGCGTGCGTCACAAGGCCCTCAGAATGACTGCAATAGTTCCCCTCTCTCCAGTTCCGTTTCCCACAGGGCGTTTTAAAAAGACCCAGGAGTATCTCTGGGGAAGGCAAGGGCTGCCCATCCTAGTGTTTACGAGGGTTTCAAACAAAAAAAACAACAACAAAGTTCCTTTCCTCTAAACTTCCCGAGTACATGGTCTGCATAGCTTATTGGTCGGTGCCTACTGGCCTGCAGTGTGATTGACATCAAAATTCCAGGACTCTGAACTCCGCAGGAGGAGACATCCTCTAGATTTCAATACTGATCCGACGAGAACTGCTCCTGCGATTGCGTTTGAATTTCCTTGAACACTTTGTGATAGACGACTAAGTCGCATCCGTTGTATACCCTTACACAACACTTCTTTTTAACCGACCATCTCAACAGATAAACACATCCGCACGAAAAGCCAAGAGATGGAAGTGACCAAAGGCGGACGTCATTGCCGACGTCATGGAAGAGAAAATGACGCCATCATCGCCTGCGTGCGTACGCGTGAGCCGTCGTAGAGTATTCTCGAAGACTTGTATCGAGCTTCGCGCCACTCCTGCTCTCCGCCGCCTCTCCCCCGGCTGTCACAGCCGCCATGCCTCGAGAGGCAAACCGCGTTCAACCGCCGCTGCATCAACAAACAAACCGGCCCACGGGGCGAGGAGCGCCCAACGCGAGCAGCGACGCAGCAGCACCCGAATCGGCACAGCAGCAGCAGTCTGCCCGCTTCTTCCAGCATCGACGCTTCAGCGGTGGTGTTAACGACGACGCAGTTGGAAGACCTCTTCTTCCTCCGGTGGTACTGACTCTTAGGACCCCACACTCGAAGACACCTCTGGTCGCCGACCACCTTTAGTGTTGCTTTAGCGGATAGCGTGGTGTGTGTTGGGTGTTGTCGAGACGGGTGGCGAGGACCCGGCGTTTGTTTTGGCTGCGAGCCTCGGGTGTTCGTGCGTCGGACGAGACACGAACGTTTTCTCCGGTGGAGGGTAAGGGGACCCGGGACCGGGGGGGTGCTCTTCCCTGCCGTCTACCGCCCAGGACTCAGACCGCGTGTTGTGCGCCGTGTGAGTCGACGTGCGTTTGTGTGCGCACGTGAGTTTCCGTCGCCGCAGCAGAGACTCGATTCCTTTTCCGCTACCGCCGCCGTAGCTCAAGGTCTTGCTGTACTGTCGTGATCGTGCTCGAATGAAGCAACCTGACGGCAACCCGGCTTCCGACGTCGGCATGGGTCGCCGAGTGTCGGCCGGCACCGTGCTGCTGATCGTTGGATACGTGGCAGCGATGCTCACACAAGGTGAGGATGAGTTCTCATTGTAGCTTTCATACTTGATTTTCTTTACTGGGAGGAATTGTGAAAACCTCCACTACGGCACATCTTTCTTCCTTAATTATTTCACTCCGTACTATACCCTGTCCCTTACGGCGTGGTTCGGGTGTCCACCGACATGTGTGAGAAAGTTACTGCGCCATTTCCTTACATCAAAAACCAATTTTTTTTTTCAATTCTGTAACTTAGACGTGGACTACAGACGAGAGATACTACGCTAAGCGTAAGCGTCGCACTGTAACAAGCAGTAATTTGAGTATCGAGGCGGAGATGGGCAAATAAGATAATAATTTGTTGAAGTAACACCGCACGAAATGTTCTCCATTTCCGATTGCATAATGTTTAGTTACAATGCACACTCAACTGGTAGCTGCTGCCCACTGGAGCAAACTACAGTTCCTTTGCCTCAGAAAAGGAATGACTGTGAGCTTTGCTCGTGGTAGAGCTACATTGAAGCTGTTGGTTGTATTCACCACGTATGCGGTGCAAGTAGAAGATGACTCCACGTCAATCATCCGTGATTGTCTTCCTGTACTATTTTACAAACTTTTTCCAGGATGGCAGCTTATCACATGTCTCAAAATTTGCTTCAAAGGAAGGTTAGTGTTCCATAAATATTGAGTTCGAACTCAAGTTCATGCAGAGTGGCACACTTAGCTGTTTGTCTCGGCAGCAATCGCACTCCTAGCCGCAATGTTGCTTTCTTTGTTTTCAAGGAAGCCATTTGCAAACGATAGTCACGAAAGAAAAGGATATTTTGACGTTATTATGGTGTAGTAAAAAGCTTTCGAACATTGTTCGACCGCCCGGAAGCAAAAAGTACACTGTAGATGGTTAATTAGGTAAAAGCATTAACTTCTGAACAAAAGCGCCCAGTTAGAGAGGAGTTCATATCAGGCCTTTACATTCACTGATAGACTAAATTCTTTTCTGTTAGATATCGAAAGGAATGTTGTTAGAATGCTTTATGCTTTCCCTGGCAGGATTTTTCATTATCTTTACTTAATAAAAAGCGTGAATGCTTCGCGTTCATAGAAAGGGCTCACTTGAGGAGTATTTTTTTCTCTCCGTGAACATCACAATCCCTGAGAATGGGGTAACAGAAAGCTTCGAACACGCTTTCCTACACAGGACTTCATAACAGGAAGCGCGCTTGTACATTTCCACTTCGGTGGTGAATATATCCGGTGTTTCTGATCTGGAAGCCGCAGCGCTAAAATACTAAGGAGATTCAAAGCGGCGGCTAACGTGCATTACTTTGCCCATGAGATTAGAAACCATGTTTACCCGTGAGACTAGATATCAATCAATCAATACTTGCACGATAGTTGTTTTATGTGATCCTTAAGAAACAATAGAGCCCGAAAATTTCATAAACTTGCGCTCGAGTGTTCTTTGTTGTCCGAAAAACAAAAAAAAATATTGCGTTTTTCTCTTTAAGGGCATGCGACTTGTCGCGGAACCACGAGGTTGGTGTGCGAATCATGTAGCGCTTGCGGGATTGGGTGTTTCAATAATTTTTAGATTTGCAGCAATAGCTCTTGGTGTGACAATCTTCAGGAGTGCGCAGCCGCGGTCGACATTTTGAAGGGGAGAGTTGAAAGTAGCGCACAGCAGGGCCACCACGGGTGCCATAGCACACCTGTCTCGCTTGCCTTTGTGATTTTTCAGTGGGGCACGCGTTCACCAACTATCACGTGGCCACTTCATGCGCGAAGCCTGTGCCTTGCGCCTCGTGCAACTTTCGTCGCCATCAGTTGGCACGCGTGGTCGTAAGGCGCCTGGAGACGCCTCTTGGGAAAACATCCCGAAATTCGTCGAATCCTTCGTCGTATAGGTTCTCCATGCACTTCGCCAATCGTCTCTGCTGCCGACTTCAGTACCTACGTCAGGAAGCACAAGTAGTTTGTAGTCGACGTAGCATCAGAGGGATTTAGTCTTAAAATAATTCTAACCTAGTTGACCATGTCACTAAACAAGTGCATCGATTTGGGGTCTGCATGAAGTTTGGAAGAGATTGCGCGCACACACTCGCATTTCCCTTACGAAGCAGACTATTTGAACAAGGTGGCAAGAAACAAAACCGGCACAGAGCCAATGCGAGCAAAGTGGCCAAACGCAACAATACGCATTCTTGTGGTCATTACGCTGCACGTAGGCGATAGGCCAGAGCCCGCGCAAACATTCAACGTGTTGAACCCATGGAGCCTACGATTGGTATGCGTTTTCGAAATGCGCTGCTCGATAACATCAGCAAGTCTGTGGCCACAGATTTCATAGGTAGCGGGTGTGCAGTGGGTGGGGAATTGGACCGTACCTTGAAGGAATAGACTAAGAAGGGGTAAAGTGACCAGAGACTACTTGCACATTCCAATCGGTGATCCGGATCCCGTTTTCCTGCTTAGTGAACCCCAAAAAAATTGTTTAAATGGGTGGTTTGCATTCGAACCCTGAGTTCCATCTGTGGACCAGGAGGAACTCGGTCCGCAGCAGATTGTGCCACCTTGCCCGGCGCAGTCCGAAGCGCTTGTTCTGTTCACTGACAGTTTGGATTTCCCGAAATCAAGAAGGATTTTGTGGCAGATTGCGGATTCAGGATCGTGCTTCTCTTAGCCGACTAGAATAAGCCATAAAAAACTACTAAGTTGGCATGAACTGTTGCTGAATTTCACGATAAACTTAAGAACCGCAAACATTTCTGTTTTACAGTGATAGATGTATCTGCGACATCCACCGAGACACATGAGTAAAACTTGTCCGCGATCCCCTGATCACCCTACCCCTTCCGCTTACGGCACGTTCTCCGCGCTACCTTTGTCAGGACTTCGACTGAGTCGCGCGATCACCCGTGATCGCCAAGGATAGCTCTCCCTTGGGATCAAGTATGCACCACGTGCCTGACGGATCGTCCAACCTTTGTTGTCATCGGGTGGAACGTGCGATCGTAAGATGATACCAAATGCTTCGTAACGCTTCTCGGACGCTCTGCGCGCATTAGTGGAGATTCTACGTAGCTACGTAGGGTTCTACGTAGGGCTCTACGCAGGGATTCTACGTGGAGGTTCTACGCAAAAAAAAGTGTTATATCACTCTTACACCCTTACAGTGATTGGACGGACACTTGGAACTCACTGTGAAGGAAAGGACTAAGGAAAGGGTCAAAAAGGCAGATATTACACAAAAAAGGCAACGTTCACGCTAGCGTTTATTGAGCTTTGTGAGAGCAAGCGGAGCATGGCGTAAGCGCAGTCAATCCTTTTTTCGCTAAACCATTGGTAAAGAAGAATAAGCCTCCTAATTCCAAGATGAATTTCGTTTAAATCGTTTCGTAAAGCCGATGTATAATGCAGTGTCGATTGCGAAAATCCCCACAACTGACCACAAAAAATTGCGTTGTATCTCATGGACGAAAGGAGGTGACCGCATGAGACACTTTGCAGGAGCCGCGCGACCCCCTCTAGCACAGGTCATAGATGTTGCTAGCCGCGATGTTTGAATCGGTTTCGGTGACGCTGCATGCATGTTTGGCAAAGTCTTGGTCCGATTTTATTCCTTGTTGTTAGCGACGTGTTCGGCTGCCTTCTCCAGTTCACGTGCGGCCGCGTGAAGTTTCTTCTGCTCATCAGTCAAGCGGTTCTGTGCGTCGGCTTCGAAGACACGCTTCGCTCGAGATTTTGGAGTTGATTAGCACCTTTCGAACTATCAAGCCCTGTTGGTCAAGTTTTGAGGGGAATCCCCCAAGGCGGAGTAGGTTTTGTAATTAGCCCTATCAAACGGTGCAGCAATCAATCACGTGGACGCGCGGAATGATCGCATGAAGCACGCATGGTGGCGGATGACGATGATAATGATTAAAGCTGTGTCACTTTCTGTGAGTGAGTGTAGTAGGCACAGCTACTATCGCCGGCCACAAATGATCGGCACGTTCTATTAAGCGACGGCTTTGTCTTGCCAGCAGCGAAGTCTGTGTAGCCGCATTCATTGTGGCTACTTTACTAAGCTCATGGAGGTACCTGTTAAAAGCTCGTTTGATCCTTGCGGCGGTGGCCGAGTGGTCTTTTTTTTTATTTATTGATCTTTGTTGCTTTACAATTGTACGCAAACACTGCTCGGACCCATAGCCAACGGCTAGTAACGGGTCCAATAGAGAAAATGTATACAAGCATGCAGGCAACAATATACCAAAATAAAGTAAGCAAAAAAAGGCTATACATCACTCTCAACACTTGTAAGAGTATCAACAAAAGGAGTCAGTCGAGCCGGCTGATTGTACCGGAGTCGATTGAAACCTATCTCCGGCGACCTTGGAGGTTTCGTATTTTAATAGCACGTCATGCCTTATAGCTGCTGCGAATGGTAATTTGAAGACCCTAGACCGCTTGTCGACTTAAACTCCAGTTGAGAGCTGGGACTCGGGCAGCTTCAACGGCCATTGTATTAACAGTCTAGAAAGCAGCTGAGCGAAACTGTGTCGAGATTTCGAGCGCCTCCGAGTGACGCCAGTGGGGCGCTCTCCGGTGCAGAGTTTTTTTTTATATAGAGGAATTTTGTCATTCTGAGAAACAAAATAGCTGAGAAATCATCGATATCAAAAACGTATTCTACTTCGGAGAAATAAAAACAGCCTGGCTACAAAAACACTGCAGCATACAAATATCAGCGCTGCCAGTCAGCTGAAAAAGCACGACCTGTGCATGCTAAAAATTAGTACATGAACCCTGCTTCAGGTTACCCTTACAAAAATTTCTTTAAACCGTCTATAGAGTGTCGATGGACTTTTGTCTATGAAGCCTATAGGCATTCTAAGACAAATCATATAAACAAATCTATGGCAATATAAATCTTAAAGACAGTCTACAGACAATCATGGCCATACACTTTTAGTAGACTTTCATGTATAGGTTGTCTATAGACTATGAATAGACAAAAGGAAATATCTATATGAAGGCAATGTAGTATATAACAAGTCTGTAGACAGTCTATAGACTATTTTTATAAGGGTATTAGAACAACTGAGATGATGTAAATAGTTCTAAAAATAACTATCTTTTTTTTTTAAACTTGCATGCGTTATCTACGTAAATGGGGAGCAACGAGTGCCGATGGTAGGTCCGGCAGCGTTTGATGTGAGATTTTAACATCTCGATGGCGACATAGTTTGGTAAATAGCAGCGGCAGTACTCGTCCGAGTTTTACCACGACTGGAAACCTCGAAGGCACTCGGCCCAAATGTCAGAACCAGCTGGATATCCCAAGAAAGTTATGCATCTGTCTTCCCTTGAAAACTGTAAAAATGCCTGCAATGCTCGCCAATTATTGTTACTGTGTACAACGCCTCATTGAAATCGCATAAAGCGCAAAGCACATGTATGGTACCGCCGTCGCGTTCCCGGTCATACCAAACGGGACTGTACTTTGCAAGAAAAGTAGAGCTGGTAGGATATGTTGCGAAATGTAATCGCGACTTTGAAATTGTTTTTACAGTACTGCTGTGTTTTCCGAAGCTCCAAGTGACAAGAGCATGTAGGAAAAGAAGTCTTGACATCTCTTACGTTTGTTTGCTGAAACCTCTTTGTCTCGTAGTTTGCCTATGCTATAATTATATCCGCGCTTTCATAAAAAAAATTGAGCGGGGCAGAGAAGAAGCGAGTAATTACTCATTGACATCCACTTGAGCGCAGCCATACTGCTACAATTGAAAGCTATACACCTTTCTCAGAAACTTCGTAGTTAAAGAAAAATTCGTCCTGGTCCGGGGTCGTACTGCGTAGATCAGGTGCCTGATTTAAGTTAGTTGTATAGAAAAAAACTTGGAAGGGGCATATTGTGCCGTGAGTTTTTACGTGGTCCTTCGGCTATGCAAAAGTGGTACCAAGGACAATCTGCAGAGCTGCTTTTAATTTCATTACGCATGTTACTACACAACAAGCGAATGCAGATTTCTGAAAACGCATACCAAAATGCGGTGCTCTGAAGACGGGTGTTTATACCTGTAGTTAACACGAATGCGTATGCCTCATGGAAATCTGCGTCGATCAAAACGCAGCTCAGAAATTTTACAGCTCCTGCAGCGAGTACTTCTTCTGCGACTTCTTAGACTAATAAATCAATTTCTTTCAAAAGATTCTTATAACCATTATCAGAGCTTGTATCATTGTTTGCTTGCTATATACACAAATTCATTACCGTTGGAAACAAGGACTTTGCGAACCGAAGGTAATGTAACGCTAAGTGTAGAATCTGGGCATTGAGCTGAACCGCTTTTTGCGCCTTTATCCCAGTGTCATGGCCAGCATTATTAGCATCTACTAATCAGTGCCTAAAGCCAGCAGCTTACCCAGAGAAAGGTGGGGAGGTGTTTATGCGGACTTTTAAAGCGCAGAGATATTTGTCCTTAGTACAGTCATCTTCAGAAAGACTCAGAAGCAGCTCTGCAGCTTATCAACTTCTTTAATTGTAATCTACTGTAGTGCAACGCATAATCAAAACACTGTCTTCATGAATTAGATTGCTCATACGTTGGAGATGCTCCAACGTAAATGCAGCTACATTGCTAGTGAAATTTGCTAATGTTCGCGGAAATACTAGGTAATTTCTTGCGCTAAATATGCTTATAGCTGTGTTCGTACTTGGATACAGCAGGTTAATATATATATATATATATATATATATATATATATATATATATATATATATATATATATATATATATATATATATATATATATATATATATATATACAAACAAAATAATGGTGTTTATAAATTATATTGCAAAATACTGAGGCGTTCAAGAAGTCTGATCCTCTGAAAGGTGGGTATACAAAAGAACAGTGAGTCTAAGCGGCTTTCCGGCTTGAAGATCATGCTTTGCCTGTACCATCAGGCCAATAATATAGACTGAACTGTGCCGTCCAAAGATAGTATTGCTTCAGCTTGCTAATTTTGCTCGCGAGAGTGATCTCGGCCCTGTTCGCTAACGCTAACCTTACGCAAATGACACTTTTGGCACAAGGAGTCCCGGGGTTTCCCGGCCCTAGGTTTCTCGGAAAACAAGAAAGGTGACATCTCTGTTCCTAAAACAAAACCCACCCGCCGCTCGGTGGGATTGAGTTTTCCGGTACTCAGCGCTTTGCCAGAGAGAAGGGAGACACGGAGCAGACGACACTTCCAAGGACACTTGCTCCGAAGCCCGACCGTCTTGGTCGCAGCAGACGAAGGAAAAACAAGCAGCGGCGACGGTCTAGCGGTAGCGACCGCTGACAGAAGCGCGTCTCTGTGCGTGGTGCAGGTCACGTGCTGCGAAGTGTCGCTCTCAAACGCCACGCTACCACCGCCACCACCGCGCCCGGAGCAGGCCAAGTCAGCGCCAAGCAACAAGTAACAAACCTTTTAGGCTTCGATGCAGACGCGCAAAGGGGGCAAAGCCATCGTCTCTACGCCACGTCGGCGGACTTGGCAGCTTCGCCAAAGAAAAGACGCGGGGCCGAACGACGCGTCTTCACTCAACAAGAACTGCGTTGAGAAAACGAAAGTAGTAAACCGGGAGTCGTTGTAGGTCCGTTGAGCCGTGTGAGGAGCCGCTCGTCCGTAGACGAAAATAGACCCCCCACCCCCGTCCCTCTCTGGCGACCGGAGGGAGACCGAACTCCGGACGGTTCAAAGAGCGTGGCACCACATCACAAATCACGGCGAGGTGTCGCTAAACCCTGGGGGCTCCTTCTGCGAAGCGAGAGACTGCGCGCCTCCTGTTGCCAGTGGCGCTTTCAACTGGCGTGGAAGGGTGCCCAGTCGGCCTCTTTTTTGTTCAGTGATTTGTGGCGGCGGGCGTAACCGTGATTTGAAAAAAAAAATGCACAGGTGATCATACAAGGTGATGCGACCAATCTGCGTTAATAGTATTGGGTGTGCATTTCAAGTTTTCATTGGTCACCTGCCCATTGTGTGTTTATTGATCATTGGTCACCTGCCCATTCACCTTCACTGCCCATTCACCTTCATTGGCAGGTGATCACCCTCATTGATAACCTGCTCATTGGGGCGAGAATGGAGGCTCGTAAGTGGAAAATGCATTTTTGCTGTAGGACGACCGGAGGTGCGTCCACCAGAAGGTGCCCTGACCCGGTAACATTTGCGGGGGGGGGGGGGGGGGGGGTAGTCTTCGCACAGAAACACAGGCACTGCACTATGGCCGAAAGAGGGGTATGTTGCTAATGGAGCAAATATTTAATGGTGCCAAAAACACACACAGACACACGCAAGAGAAGACAACGGGACAGAGCGCGCGTGTGTGATTTTTGGCACCTTTAAATATTTACAGTGAACAGCTACCAACTTTCCCAACGAGAAGTTAAAGCAGCAAAACATGACCTTAAGGGATCCACGAATTTTAGTCACCGGGTGATTGTTGGTTCGTTATCTCCTCTGTGATGAACCAACGCAGGCTGCTTAAGGTAGTCATGGTAACCCCACGTAACCCTTGTTGCAGTAGCAGTGGCAAGTAATATCGACAGAAAAGTTTCTACAATGCAGAACACTTGCCCTGCGACATTGGTCAAATGTTTAGGGGAATCCCCCAAGGTGGAGTAGATTTGTAATAAGGGAGTAATTACTCATTGACACCCACCCGAGCGCAGCCATACAGCTACACAAAAAAGCTATACAGCTTTCTCAGAAACTTCGTAGTAAGAAAAATTTGTCCTGGTCCGGGGTTCGAACCCGGGAAAGCGGCAGCGGCAAAAACTCCAACAGCCAGATGCCACTCGAGACAGGACTTGCCTTGCTCTCATGGCATGATCCGTCGGGGAATCGGTTGCGTGAAGTTTAGTCGTCGCTCTTTGGCTGAAACGGACATGTCCAAGGGATGTCCCGCAAATGTAGTGGCCAGTCTCGAAAATATATCACAACTATCGGCGAGGACGGCGCTGCGAGCACTCATTCGTTACATGGTTTTGTTTAGTGCATGTGGAGGAGTTTCCGGAAGCTTTGCAACGTCTAATATCATGCACTGTCTGTCATGCACTCGATTTATACAGTGTGCTGTAGTGGATTTTAAGTCGATTGGTTTTACCGTCCAAAACAGTTTCCTTTCTGTTGCACATTTTTGGTTCATACGTCACGTAGCTATAGTTGCTGCTTGATGCGTTGTTGTCTGGTGCTGTTTTTCGCTGCTGTCAGTGCCTGCTAAGGAGCCCACGGGCATATCAAGCCGTGTTTTAACGGCATTTTTCTTAGCTCTTTTTTCACTCTGCAGCGAGGATAAAATGAATGAATGAACGAATGAAGTTCATAGAGAAATCTTTTTAAAGGGACCTTGAAATCATATAGGTGGGCATATTCTAGTGCAACAGATCTGCAGAGGTGGTCTTTGTAGGTATTCGAGTCAAATTTTAAAGCTCTGGCTGGACCCTATAATTTAGAAATAATATTTAAAAATCGCTGCTCGCAGTAGTTCGCAACAAATTAGGGCGGCAGAGTCGATCATATTACTACTGTCGGTTGTCTTCTTTTCAGGGGATTTGAGCCTGTGGGCCCAACTTACACAGCTACGAAGAAAAGCTCGTCACATTTCTCAATTGCAAACATGAAGGGGTAAAAAATCTGTGCATTTATAAAAAGTACACGAAATAAACTACGCGCCAGCGTCGAAGCTTTAAGGCAAATTGTGGAACCAGCTATATTATGGGGCCATTCCGCTTGATGATGATGGTGATGATGAATTTTTTACGGCGCATGGGCATCTGTGGCCAAAGAGCTCCATGGAGCAATGTTTTTTTCTTCTACTCAAGGTGGGGTCAATGACTCATTTCCTCAGCATTTCACCCTAAAGAAGCCGAGCAGCAGGCAGGGGAAGCTTGTACCCAATCTACCACCAGTGGGTACTTGGCGGCACTGGGCATTGAACTCAAGTCAGGATAGTGTTGTATATAGAAGTAGAGACCCAGCTGTACGTGGTACAAACTAGACTTCAGCGTAGCTAGCCTGTTTGAAGGCAGCTTTACCATTCAATGGTTACTGGTTTGTGCGAATTTCAAATCCAAAGCAGTTAGTTTCCACTATTGCAAAAGCTCGTACGGCTAAATCTGGCATCACTCACTTAACAAAGCTGGTGCAAATATAAACGTCCTCGACAGGATGGGCGGTGCAAAACAAACGTTCATCTGTTTTCTTTCGTTTGGCACTTTGCCGTTCGGAGCCGCTAAGCTGCCATCGGTTGTTTCATCTCTTGCGCTCGTGTACTGCTGTAGGAATATACGTTTAAATGCATGCACGTTTGTGCATTGCTTGGAGTTTAAGCAACAGGTTATGCTGGACTACTTCCATCAATACCACTTTGTATTACTGAACGAAAACAAAATGTACAAACAAGCTGTCCTGATGTTGCGTTTTCCATGAGGTTGAAAGCAGTGCGCAAAAAAGGGCGATTTTTTCAAGCGGCGCTCTTGCAGATCCACATTAGCGGCATTGCTTTGTTTTTCCGGACGGACCTTGGGGATGCGGGAAAAGGAACACTTTCAGGGAAAACGGCTGATTACACAATATATCTGTTATTACCCATCAACACTCCTTATTTTCTCCTCTTTTAGCACGCAGAAAAGTGTGACAGCTTCGAAAAATTGTGACTTGAATTGGAGCATGTCAGTCTTTGGCACAATTTCTTGATTGTGAAACATCCGCAAAACATGAAGAGTAAAGCAACTCAAAAACTTGACCATGGCTACCAAATGCGCTTCTTAATTGAGGCCATATACAATGTGCCAATGTCGAAAATGTTCAATCAAACACGTTGGCAATATAGAAAAACCTGGCCGATCATGTCACGTCATTGCCACCTGAAACATTGATGCTCCATTTTCATAATGCCGAATGGGTGTCTTTGCTGTTCCGGTACAAAGTACGCAGCAGCTTCGGCTTGAAGAGAAGGGGCTGTTTAAGAGCTGGAAGAACTGTGAATGTAGCAAAGCGCGCTGTGTATTTTTACTGTGTTATCAATGATAAGACGACGGTTTCCGGTCAAATGGCCACTGCCGTTGCTGAGGAAAGCCGAAGCGCTGTCACCAAAATTTCAAGGTCAGCTCTTTTTGCACTCACGGATGTCCCAACAGACTGGGAAAAGTGAGGATTACTTTAGCTGTCAGTGGAAGACTCTCCATAATGTCACACAAAAGGTTGCCGTGGAGACGACTGACAGTTTTAGGCTTGCGATCACCACCTTCACGAACAGAAGGCTCCAGAAGATGGGGGAGCCTCTGGCTTCGGCTCTATCCTTCGGGTTCAACTTCCAACTTTTTCTGCTGCTTTCTCTCCGCATCTGTGCCTGCGGCTGCTTCAAGCCAGGGCTGTTAACGCCACATTTCGCCATAAATCTGTCAGTGGCTTTGCTGGGTGGTCGTCATGAAAGCAAGCGTTGCTGTCGCAATCAAAATAGGCTGTTGTCAAGTGCATGAAGAAGCTTTTTACGGCCCACCCTTGGGGCTAAAGAAAGAGCAAGCCAGTACTCGTGCGCAGGGTTGCCAAACGTTCGGCAGTAAGCCTCGTCTCGAAGAAGCAGGTTCGTGCAGCTAAGTGCCCCCGCCAACACTCTGGTCGAAGAGGGTGCTTACAGTCGAGGAAAAAAGTCTATAGACTGCGCGTTCTGTTACCGAAGCCCATAGCTCTGTTTATAAACTGCCGGCTGGAGACTGCGCTTCCGGAGGTGAAAGAACAAAATTTTGACTTTCACCTCCATACGCGTGGTATACAGGCGCCAGCTAATAGAAGAGGTATCGGCTCCGTTTGTGGTACACGTGGCCCAGAGACTTTTGTCCCCGACATTACAGTCTTGAGCAGAAATTGAGTGCACCAAGCATTGTTACGTGCGAAGTATTGTTACGTGCGCAACGACACCTGCACGACTAAGAGGCTAACATGAACACAAACGCAGCAAGTGGTTGCGACGCCTTTCAGCGTGTTCTCGAAATCTAGAAAAGTCATGGATAGAAACGAGACTATTGACAAGCCTGCGCACTCTGAGCCGTAAAGGACTAAAATAGCCCGGGAGTTTATCTTTTGCGAGGCACTACATTAGCACAGCCATTAGGTTCTCAAACGGCCAACCATTGCATCCTTGCAGATCAATAGCAAAGAGACATTAGTCATAGCTCGTATCCCTACGGACTAACCGTCTGCTGCGAAAACTAAATGGTGCGGTTGCTACCATTTTACCTTGCTCTAGAGTGCCGATAAAAACGGTCACCGCATCGCCTGTCTCGACAAGAGGCACCACCGGGGCGTGGCCCGGCAGCACAGTTTAATAGAAGGAGGCATGGTGCGCATAACTTCTGATCAGGTCCTCATGAGCATGTAAAGTCTGCAAAGGCTTGGGTCAACTTTAGCCAACATTGTGCAGCAGAGAAAATTTTTCATTGAAGTGCCCATGACGATATATCAGAGAACATTAATGAGAATGTTATCATAGCGTTGTTTAATTTGAATCGAGAGCACAGTAAATCAAGCATGAAAGATTGCATTGCATAGTTTTCTGGTTTCCGTCTCGTGGAGAGAACAGCATCAGGCGGGCCTACCGGACCCGGTCACCGGTCTTGGAAGGCCTCAAAGAAACTTTTGTGAAGCGTTTCACGCCTTGGAATACCAAGTATCAGATGCACAGACGCGTGCAGGCAATTTGTCTTTCTCATTATATCAATGAAAACGAAAAGTCTAAAAAAAGAGGTGTGCAAACTGCGTACTATGCTTGAAGTATGATTTTGACGGTTGCGCTTTTGTTTTCTTTGCAGCATCGGCGGCACCTTCCAAAACAGACGTTCTGAGCAAAGGCTTTGAGGACGGACGCATTAAGCTCATAGTGAAAGGTGAGCACATTGTCTACAAAACATGATCAATTAAGGGCACCCTCTCCGTGTCTGGTTGATTTCATTGTATGATGCATGTGATATAAGAAAAGCAAGAGGGTTCTTCAACAAAAGCGAGCACCGCTGGAGTTAAAATTAAGTTTGTAGGTTCTTACTACTGCGGCCCGGTGCAAGCTGCGACAGAATAGCGCTTTTTCTTGTCTGTCCCTAAAGGCGTTTAAACTTTGCCCGATTGCTCGTAAAGCCAAGACCTTCCGAGATGATACACGTGGGATTCATTTGCACATTTTCGGCATGTAAGACCTTGGGAATACCGTGAGGACCAAAAAGAAATCATTACATGAAAGCACCTGACGTGAATTGCCAACATGCGGTCAGAAAATTGCAGCAAATATTACCATTCCAAGGAGCGATGTGACTGAGGTTGCCCGTGCACCCTCATCTTTATGGTAGGGTACCCTGGAGGATCTACACGCCGCAGAATTGAATCCCATGATGCAGAATTGGGCGGCAGCTGAACCCAATGTCGCACGATTATCAATAATCCGAGGCACCACGTAATCTCGGATTGGTGACGTCACAGAGTTTTAGTGATAGCTTTATGGGAAACTAGTTCTTGCCGCTTACTACGGCTTATGTTGTCGTAGGCCCTGCTGCGGTATGTCTGGCCACTGTGGTTACTTTGTGGTCAATGAACGTGGCAGCTATTGTTTTGAAGCAAAAAAAAAGGAAATGTATTTTCAGTAGATTATCAACATAATTCAATTTATTACCGACATGTACTACCAAGAGCGTATTACCCACTCGGCCAGCCTTTAATCCGAATGAACGGGAGCGGGCAAGCTTCAGTTACGAGGGTCGTGTATCGGCGTTCTTCAGACTGCGCCATCATCAGTGATTCGATTGGGACAGGCCTAACCTATTTGAGTCTGGGAGTATCGGCTCTCGACGGGGAAGGGATTGTGGCAGGACTGTCGCCGAATCTTCTTCGCGCTTGGAAAAGACACGAAGCTTTCGAGTTTTGTCGTTTAGATTGCGGCGAACTACTATTAATTTTTTGCAGAACTGCTTCTTGGACACCGTAATCTGAAAAAAATTACATTGTATGCAGTTATCACTAAAGAAAAAAGAACAATCCAACACTTTTTCACTCAGCTCATACGAAGGGCGGTATCTACGTCGAGGTCCCTCCACGGCCCCTCCATGGCCCCTCGTTGGCCAGAGTGTGAACGCGGTACTTTTCAGTTGCAAATAATGCGCAGACAGCGAGACGGCAGTGCATTTTACACTACTCAGAAAGCCGTGGCTCTGAAACATTTGCCGCGAATAGACTTGAAGTTATTTACTCTTCTACGTTTATGGTAAATTTACTTTGCGAACACAACGTGAATATGAAATAGCCTGTAAATCTCTGTAAACGTAGCACAACTTGATAAAAGGTAGACTGCTCTTGCTTTGCGTTTACAAACAAACGCACGAAGGTGGCTACTGCATGTTGTTGGCTCATCGGTTCCACTTGGACAAGCTCCGCCAAGATGGCTCACGTACAGGAACTTGTTTTACTGACTGGATTTCACCTCCGGCGCAGCGTTCGCGGACGAGCTCGTGGCCGAGCTGTCTTCAATACTGGACAAGAGCCAGGTGCAGGTGCTGAAGGAGAGATTGGTCAAGCTTCCTGAACACATCCTCGACCATCCGGCCCTCGGCCAGAGGCACATGTGGGTGGGAAAGGGAAAGCCTCCCACATCCAAGGATACTGACAGGAAAGAACGTCACGCCTTGGCAGCCAGGTGAGCACCTGGTCACATTCTGCATAGGATCTTAAACACCGGTCATTGTGGCATCGGGGAAGTGGCAGTAAAGATAGCATCGAGTAGAACAAATAGGTAGATGAGGGGATGCTTAGAGCTGCTCCTGACAACTGGTGGTCAGTCGCAGGATTTATCATGAAAAAAAAGTCAGTACATAATTAGTTCTAAATTTTATGTGTTGGCAGAAAAGCACAATTAATCAAGAGGCTTCAGGCATGATGAAAATAGGTTTGTCAAAGACTCAGAAGCCTTCATGTTCCAGCCCTTTGTTCTCACGATCCGCGCACGCGAGGAGGCTCCTGTGTGTTTGAATATGACATGAACGAGACAAAGAGAGATCTTGCATATACGACGATCATGTTTAGTAGCGCACTGTAATATCATTACATTGCACAATGTCAACACAGTGTTCAAATGTGAAGAGTCCTAGTACAGCGTATTGCCTAGCTGCACTAACAGATCTATGTTGCACTAGGAATGTGCTGATCTGGACCTTTTACTAAAATTAGTTCATTTACAACCCCGCCAGATCGTCCAGATAGTTTGCTCTAAGGCAGCAACGCGTCACATCAAATAAATTTTTCATGGTTATTGCAGCCCCGCAATCACCCTTTATCGAGACGGAGAGAAAGAGGATGGGTTCAGAGCTGTGGTGGAATTAGAAAAAAAAAGCTTTTAATAATTCACTTGATATGAGATTTTAGAGGCATGGCAAAGCTTCTGAACGGACCCCGTCGACAAACTGAAGTTGCCCTGCATTTATGAACCACAACAATCGAACGACAATAAAATCACTGTCACTCAAAACGGACCTTTGATAGGTTAGAAAGACAAAGGACCAAATTCAGGTGTCGCCATTATCTTCCGATTTATCACGTAACATGAGTTTGTTAATATGAAATGTTCAGCGCAGCTTCCAGAGGCATGCTACACCGCCATTCTCTTCAAAAGGGTCGCAACCTGTCCTTATTGATGCGGACGTCATGAGTTTCAATCGACTAAAGAGGAAGATATACAATATGAATTTTCGAAGCCGTAAATGCGTTCTTTTTTGTTGCCGGACAAGTGTCAACATACCGAGGAAGAGGGAGAGAAATTTTTTTTACCGAGAACAAAAATTCCAGGCACATGTCCTGACTGAACCTTTAAATTAGCACATATATCGAAATCTTCATGGATTCTTCATTAATCATGAATAATAATGATAACCGCCAGCCCTCTGTTAACAACTGATAACTTTTTCTTCTTGTAAAGTCGTTCTGGTATTTGTGCTCTCAATATATTGTGGCTGATGACATCCTGGCAGCAATAAGTGAATACAAGGACAGCAGGCCGCTTTCATTTGTTTTATACCGTGGGGCGCTACATTGCAAAGTAAAGCAAACTAGCAGGAAGTCATCGCTTTCTCCCATTTGTACTAGTTGGCATTCTTCCAGCAATTTAGACGCCAAGTTCTGCGTGTAGAGACCACAGTCACTAGAAAAGCCGAAAGTTGGGCCAGTAGCATAATGTTCACGATGAAAAATAGCAAAATGAACACGAATGACGGAAAGGAAATACGCACCTTACCGACGTGCACCGTGTTTTTTTTAGATCCACCGTACTTTTCAGACATCGCGATCAGCTCGTACATGAGATTATGAAGGCATACCATAAAACTGAATGTCAAAATATTTGTGTCAACGAGCCCTCTGTTACCATGGCTGACTGTTAAACTGATTTTTTAGTCTCCGCATTGCATTGATGTCCTTGACAATAATAGGTCCTTATGCTAGATTGTTTCTTCAGTAGCGATGAGTGGCACGTGCTGCTTACAATTCCTTTCACCCTTTGACTTCGGCTTCCGATGAGCAGGGGCTGCTTCTTTCATGTTTTTTTTTCAAAGTGTCTTGCATGAATTGCATTTTTCAGCAATAAACCCCAGTTGCGAATTAGCGCTTGTCTGCGTCATTCATTTTGCGCTATTTTTCATCATGCACAGTCACAAGCTTTTGCGTTGATGAAGCATCTGGCACTTGCTCGAAGCTTGACTGTGTTTGCGGTGGTGCTGGATGTGACGCAGGCGCAAGCCGGCGATGCACAAGCGTGACGGGGCCCTGGTGCTTCCCTCGGAGGAGATCTGCCAGACGACCACCCAGTGGGAGCAGCTGAACAGGACGCAGGACTACGACGGCCACGAGGTGGAGATCGTGCAGGACGAGATCCAGCAGTACGTCTTCTCCTACCGCTGCGCCACCGCACAGAACCCCTGCACCGCCATCTCCGGGCTGTGAGTTACCCGAGCACCGTCCGTCCAATACTGCGTCCACACGCAAAACATTGTGCTGGCCGTTCCTTCCAGAGCAACCTCTGATTTGTCATATCCTAGCTATTCCCCTGTAAAACAATCCCATCTGTCTATTCTTTGTTGCGCAATAGTTCTCGTTGCAGCCGTGTTTTTCTTTATCTCACTGCCGTGTTTTCTTTTATCCCGCTGCCAAGATGCTTCAGCAGCAGCTTTGTGTTCTTAGCCTTGCGTCTGTTCTTGTTATGAAAGAAATGCTAAATAATTTGGATTCAATTGAACGCTTTAGTAGTGAATTCTGAATCAAAATCAGGCTAGGACTCGTGGTCTGTTTCAGGTCAGCAGATTGTGGCGTAGCCTGTGAGCTTGGTAAGCAGTTGCAGGCGGCGCCGTCCGTCTTCAATTTGTTCCCCATATAGTAGTCGAATCCCTGTATAACGAACGCCGCTTCAACGAAATTTTCGCTTCAACGAAATATTTCAGATTGCCCGTCAGCTAGCCATTGAAAACAATGCAGGCTAGTTCTCGCCACAGCGAATTATATTTTCAGGGGCATTTCTACTTCAGCGAATTTTTTTTTTCAGTGGAGATGGGCTTAACATTCATTTTACGGCAAAACAAAAAAACAAAGTTACTCGTCCGTACATTCATGACGTTTAATTTCTCCGAAAACACTCGCTGGATTCGATGTGTGCCCCATACTGCGCCGAGTGCGAATAGGTGGCGCCATTCGATATCGTCCGTCATATCGACAGAGAAGCGCAGCGGAGCGGGCCCGACGCAGTGTGATTGCCCGGCGTTTCATTTGTGTTCGTGTGCTAGACTCCACGCCAGCATGACAACGCCGTGCAGAAAGCGCAAGTTCCTTTCTTTGGAGGATAACGCAAGCATAGTCCGAGAGGCCGTTGATGCGGACGTGGTAGCACGCGAGGAGTAAACCGTTGAAGCAATAGTTGCGGAGGCCGGCCGCAACGACGCCTCGTCCGAAGATGAGAGCGACGTGCAAGATGCACCAGTCCGGCCGTCTGCATTGCATGTGATGGACGCATTTGACAGCATTCGTGCTTTCATTGCTGCGCATGACGACGACATCGCGATGCAGTTGTTGGCCGAGTGTGAAACTCACACCACGACGCTCAGGTCCACTAAAAGGATGCAAGACAAGATGACCTATTTTTTTTTTTGGAAATAAATGATATTTTTGAACAGTCCAGTCAGATCTTAGTTTTCAGGCTGATTTCGCCACAACGAAATTTCCGCTTGAACGAAATTTTTCGCGCACCTCGTGAATTTCGTTGTAGCGAGGTTCTACTGTATATGTTTTCAAAAACTTACTGCAGTTCATCTGAACGCCGCAGGTGGCGCGGCGTTCCGTTTATCTTCTAATTTTTAGCGCAGTGAGAGTGCCGCATTAGATTGCATGATTAAGGGGAGCTTCAGAACTGGCATGATTAAGGTGTATCTGTCATACTAAACATAGTATCAAATCGAGGGCACCTTATATCGTTTCTCTTCTTACTGCCTTCTGCGAAAATGCGGGCCCATTCTTGTTCACAATTCCGCACTGATGGTCGGTTAATGCTGTGTATTGTGAAATGTTTGATTGGCCTATATGGAACAGATGTTTTTTGGCCTAGAGAAGTTTTTGCCGCCCGATGGAATTACATTTTTCGATTTTTTACGCTCGAATGAACATGCAGCATTTTCATCGCAACGTCTGAACGTTACTCGCAATAGTAATGCATCCTGTTTGTGACACATCATTACAAGCTCATGTCCATTGATTGGTCAGTCTGCAACCCAGACGGTAATTACATCACGAGTGCGGAGAAGAGCGTGGCGTGGACTGGAGTGCATTGGGAGAAGGAAGAGAAAGAAACGACGGATACATCTGAAAGGAAGAGGGCGGGGTAAATGGGAAAACAGTGGAGAAAACCAAGTTCAACATTCTCGGGAAAAGTTTTGAAAATTGGGAAATTATGAGATACTTTCATGGTAGTATTCAAGGTAATAGTTCATTCTTCCGACATGCGGCAAAATCTTGCTTTTAAAGTGTTTCCATCGATCGCATCGAAGAGTTCGGATTGCCATAAAAATCCAATGGGGAACGCTTTTCACGATACCAAAAACGTTAATAGAAAAAAAATACAGGACTGCCATAGGGTGATCTGTATATATATATATATATATTCATTGTTATAGTGAAATCTTACATTATACGAAAAAAAATTGCGTTCATAAATGGTTTATAGCTCAAAAATGCTTTTGTCCAGAATTGTTGGGTATTGAAGCCATAGGAAGACGACGGAGCAATCAGTATGCACATTTTTTCAAGAGAAGGTTTACCTGACTTACACTTAATTAGAGCTGTACTGTAATCTTGGCTGCAGTGAAGCTTAAAATGTTCGAAACCTGAGGTATGATGTCAGCTGTTGAAGTGGAGGTTGATCGGTTTTGTATAAAGAGCTTGCCCTGAGCAACCTTCTTTCTTCTTGCTCCTTTTTTGCAGTTATGACAGCGAGTGCACCGAACGCAAAGGCTGGATGTACCTCTACTACCGTCCTATAGAGGGCGAGAATAGAGCCGCGAAGTGGGGCTACGTCTCTGTCAACCATCACTGTGTCTGCAAAGTGACTCCAAAGGGTCTCCAGAGTGACTAGACAGCGACGTGCACGCAATCAAGATCGGCAGCTCAAGCGAACAAAGCCTCATGTTGTGACGTTTGGACAAAACTCGCAGTCCTTGCATCATGCATCGCTCGCCGAAGCGTTCGACTATCATGCTTAGAATCTGTTTAATAACTGGATGACATTTTAGTCGGAAAGACTTGTGTAGTATTTGACTGAATCGTAGGTCGTGTGTAGCGTAAGTAGCAGGAAGAGCTATTGGAGGGTTGTGACATGGCTGCCCCTGTCTTGCTTTTTGCAGGCACTGACTCATAAAAAATGCTGAAAATTGCCACTTAAGCCCTTGGTCAGGCGTCTCAGGGCACAAGGTTAGGTTATGAGTCTGGTAAGGGGCATTTAGAACACCAGTAAAACTTTAACAGATCATATAGATGAACGTAAGAGTATCTGTTACATTTCCGAAATTGTGGTTTTTATGAGTGCATATGCCTGCCTTTTAAGCTATGCAAAAAAACTTTGTGGCTTGAAACATTTCGACCTGGGTGGTATATTCTATCGGAAAACTGCGTTAATGAAACATGCATTTGCCGTCAACTTCGTATCCCTCTAATAAGGATATGCAAAAGACCTAGCGAAATAGTAAAATGCTGCACAGTAAGTAAAAGGCGGCACAAAGAAGACACAAATGTGATGTTTGGATGTTTCAACATTTTTGAATTTTGAGCAACTACAACAACATTTTTGATCCACCGCGCAT
Organism: Amblyomma americanum; assembly: GCF_052857255.1. NCBI lineage: Eukaryota > Metazoa > Arthropoda > Arachnida > Ixodida > Ixodidae > Amblyomma > Amblyomma americanum. The sequence continues at coordinate 92,534,933 of NC_135505.1, read as the reverse complement.
CAGCTCAACTGCCGCAAATTAGCCAAACATGATGTCGCTTTTGGCTAAGTGGCTGCTGACTTGCAGTTAATAATGCCTTTTCAAGGCATTACCTTTACTTTACGCTGGAAAGGCTACAAGACATAGTTGTTGATGTATTTTTTGGCATACGGATTGTTTATTTCTGTATTATGTACACCGTTGCAAAGTGATGACCTTGTGAAGACTTGAGTAGATCTAGTGCTATGTTAGCTAAATAATTTTCTTAGTGTGAGAACATTGCTTTTGCGAGCATTGTTGATTGGAGCTCAAGATATATCAATGTCATATTTATACTTGCATATAAAACCTTGTGTTTCACTCACATTCGTAAGTACAACATTAAACGAATTTGTCAGCGTTTCAGACTTTCAGTAATGCTTCATCCACAAGCCATCGTTCACTGCACAAAGTTGTTCACGAAAAAAGTTTCACCCTGCATCCATGATCTGACTGCTGCTCACAGTATTATATATATTTTTCTCACTGCTTTTCACTTCATCACAAGATGCACAATTTTTATGAAATAATCATCGCATTCATTTCCACATCACTGATTCTCGTGCGCAACCTACATTACGTCGTGTGGTTAGCAGAGTGCACCAGCGGTTGCACTCGCCGTCTTACTTTTATGCGTGAAATATTTTGCGTGAATGTGTGCTCGCGGTTTGTACATGGATATGAGTTGTTTATATAAAAGGGCAGCAATTTTCAGCCTGTCTCTTTCTTTTTCACTTTTTTGCCTGTAACGTCTGTAGGAATGGCGCTTGCCAAAATTCAGGTGATATTATTCTAGAATAAGCTTCATGGTTTACAAAAAAGGCCCTGGTGTCCCAAAACGACGTGTGTTTGCACCAAAAATTGAGTACTAGTAAAAAACAAAACAGAATATTCGCAGTAGAAACGGCCGTTTATACAACATGAACAGCTTTTTTTTTAAGCATCGGCCATATCACGTAAGCTATCACACAAGACCCGAAACCTGGTCGTCGAGAGCCTGAATTTGCCATCTGGTTTTGCTGGCTTCACTGTTACCTCTTCTGATTGCTTCAAGGCTCACTATCATGCACCTTACCGCATGCTCAGTTTGGAAAAAGGTAAGTGCCATCGAAAACATTACATTTGTCAGCGAGAGAGAGAGAGAGAGAGAGAGAAAGAGAGAGAGAAGTGGTAGAGAAAAAGCAGGGAGATTAACCAGAAAAATGTTACGGTTGCCTACTCTGCACTGAGGGAGAGGGATGAGGGGGCTTAAAAGGATAAGAGAAAGTAGAAAAATGCGGTACATAGCAAGCAATTACACACGCCTCGAAAGTCACAGGCCGCCGCAGCTGCAGCCTGCACATCTTGAGGGCTCACTTAGGAGGCCTATAAATTTTCTATACTCCATGCTTGTGCACACTTGTGCATCGCATGACCTATTTAACAGTTAATTAGCAAAGTACCAAAGTGTAGTGGAGCTGTACGTGTCGGCAAGTCCCACAAAAGTGAACTCTCTATGTCGGCAGCGTTTTTAAACCACGTGCCAAAGAGAGGTTAAAGATATTGTCACGTAGTGGTGACGGCAGTCGAAGCAGCGATGAAGACGGACGAAAGGGTCTTCTAAAAGAACTGTTTATTGGGCTGACTTGCACCCAAAATGGACTGAATCACTCGGCGGCGGCGAAGCGACAAGCGTGCTCGGCGGTCGTCGAACAGAATGCCCGCCGCTGTCGGCCGTGCTCAATTTAAAGCTGATAGCGAACTTTCGAGATAAAGGGCGCAAAGTTACTAGAACATTCCAGAACAACGTAGAATCAGCTTTGCCTGGCTGCGATCAATCGAGATAAATCTAGTCGCGTCTTGCGTCGCAAACAAAGCGATAAGGTGGTGTCGCGGCAGATTTGAAAAACGAACAAACACTGCAAATATTGGCGGCATTACTCCCCTCTCAAAGAAGCATCGACACGATGCATTGAAACAAATAATGCGACTAGTAAGGGAAAAAAACGGATCTTGCGAAAATAGAGCATGGAAATGCAGCGGCCTTTAGCGCGCATAATACGGCTTCAGACGGACTACATGGACAACTTCTGGTCGTACGCGGCGTCGCTGGGATGCAGTCATTGCGTCAGGGATGACTTCATAATCCAGTTCACCCAGCCGACGAAGAACCTTGTACGGGCCGAAATAGCGGCGCAAAAGCTTTTCACTCAATCCACGGCGGCGAATGGGCGTCCACACCCAGACTTGGTCTCCTGGCTTGTATTCCGCGTTGCGTCTTCGTAGGTTGTAGCGTCTGGCGTCGGACCGCTGCTGATCTTTGATCCGTAATCGGGCAAGCCTTCGAGCTTCTTCTGCGCGTTGAAGGTAGGCGGCAACGTCGACGTTCTCTTCTTCTGTAACGTTGGGCAGCATGGCGTCTAGCGTGGTCGTGGCATCCCTGCCATGGACGAGCCTAAAAGGCGTCATCTGGGTGGTCTCCTGCACTGCGGTGTTGTAGGCGAAGACGACGTAAGGCAGGATGACATCCCAGGTTTTATGTTCGGCATCGACATACATAGCGAGCATATCGGCGATGGTTTTGTTCAGGCGCTCGGTCAGTCCGTTGGTCTGCGGATGGTATGCAGTTGTCCTCCGGTGGCTAGTTTGGCTGTAGCGCAGGATGGCTTGCGTGAGTTCCGCCGTAAATGCTGTTCCTCTGTCCGTGATGAGCACATCGGAGGCGCTGTGTCGAAGAAGAATGCACTTCTGCTGCTGTTCCGTTCGGTAGGGCTTTCGCCTCGGCGTAGCGGGTCAGGTAGTCGGTCGCTATGATGATCCACTTATTTCCAGATGTTGACGTTGGAAAAGGGCCAAGCAAGTCCATGCCAATCTGCTGAAAGGGTCTTGAGGGAGGTTCAATGGGGTTCAGAAATCCTGCTGGTCGTGTGGGAGGAGTCTTTCGTCGCTGACAATCTCGGCATGTTTTCACATAGTGTGCGACAACGGCAGACAGTCGGGGCCAGTAATACTTGTCTTGAATGCGGCGGAGGGTGCGAGTAAACCCGAGATGTCCAGCTGTCGGCTCGTCGTGTGAAGCCTGTAGAACTTCTTCGCGGAGACAAGTAGGTACAACAAGGAGGTAGGCTGTTTTGTTCGCTGTAAAGTTCTTCTTCACAAGGACCTCATTCTGCACACAGAAAGAAGACAGTCCTCGCTTGAATGAAGCGGGGGGTGAAAAAACCTTGCCTTCCAGGTACTCGATGAGGCCTTTTAGGTTGGGGTCCGAGCGTTGCTGCTGAGCAAAAGAGCTTGCGCTGATGGGTCCCAGGAAGGCGTCCTCATCGTCGTCCAGCGGCGGAGCATCTACAGGGGCTCGTGAGAGGCAATCGGCGTCAGTGTGCTTGCCTCCGGACTTGTAAACGACGGTGACGTCAAACTCCTGGAGACGCAGACTCCACCGAGCGAGTCGGCCAGAGGGATCCTTCAAATTGGCAAGCCAGCAGAGCGCGTGGTGGTCGCTGACCACCTTGAACGGCCGTCCGTAGAGGTAGGGGCGGAATTTCGACGTAGCCCAGATGATGGCAAGGCACTCCTTCTCAGTGGTCGAATAGTTAGCCTCGGCCTTGGAAAGGGAACGGCTAGCGTATGCGATGACCTTCTCCAGCCCGTCACTTTTTTGAACGAGAACGGCGCCTAGTCCCACGCTGCTTGCGTCTGTATGAACTTCAGTATCGGCGTTTTCATCAAAATGCGCAAGGATCGGTGGGGACTGTAAACGACGCTGAAGTTCCTTGAAGGCTTCTGCTTGCCGCGCTTCCCATTTAAACGGCACGTCTGCCTTCGTCAGTTGGGTCAGGGGCTCGGCGATGCGCGAAAAGTTTTTCACAAATCGTCGGTAATATGCGCATAGTCCGAGAAATCTGCGCACTGCTTTCTTATCGGCCGGCGGTTGAAACTGTTCAATAGCAGCTGTTTTCTGCGGGTCTGGGCGTACTCCTTCCTTGCTAACGATGTGGCCTAGAAACAACAGCTCTTCGTAGGCAAAGTGGCATTTCTCTGCTTTCAAGGTTAGGCCAGCCGACTTGATTGCGTCTAGTACTGTTCGAAGTCGTTTGAGGTGCTCTTCAAAGTTCGAGGCGAAGACAACGACGTCATCTAAATATACCAGACAAATCTGCCACTTCAGGCCTGCCAGCACTGTATCCATTACTCGCTGAAACGTCGCTGGTGCGGAACAGAGACCAAATGGCATCACCTTGAACTCAAACAGCCCATCCGGAGTTATGAATGCTGTCTTCTCGCGATCTCTTTCGTCGACCTCAATTTGCCAGTAGCCGCTCTTGAGGTCCATCGATGAGAAATATTTGGCGTTGCAGAGGCGGTCCAGTGTGTCGTCGATGCGGGGGAGGGGGTAGACGTCCTTATTTGTTATGTTGTTCAAGCGGCGGTAATCCACGCAGAATCGAAGTGCGCCGTCTTTCTTTCTCACTAGAACAACCGGTGCCGCCCATGGGCTGTTTGAAGGCTGGATAACGTCGTCGCGAAGCATTTCTTCGACTTGGTCCCGGATGGCTTGTCGTTCTCGCGGAGACACACGGTAGGGGCTTTGACGGAGAGGTCGGACGTGGTGATCCGTTATAATGCGATGCTTGGCAATTGGCGTCTGTCGCACCTTCGGCGATGTCGAAAAGCACTCACTGTAGTTTTGAAGCAGATTGCGGATCTGGTCTTGTCTGTTCCGGTGCAGGGCTGGGTTGATGTCGAAAGTGGGCGAATTCTCTTGGTCAGGCGGATCTTCTGCGGAGGGGTCGGAGAGGGCGAAGGAATCTCGTACGTCAGATATTTCGTCGTAGAAAGCAATCGTCGTTCCTCTGTTAATATGCCGGTATTCTTCGCTGAAGTTAGTCAGCAGTACTTCGGCCTGGCCATTGCGGAAATGTGCGATGCCTCTTGCGATGCTGATTCCTCGGTCTAGTAGCAACTGCATGTTCCCCTCGATGATGGCTTCAGTGTTTATGGCTTTCGTGGCGCCTACGGTCACGATAACGCTTGAACGGGGTGGGACGCTCACTTCTTCCTCCAGGACACTTAGGGCAACGTGATTTTCCCGAGTTTTCATCGAAGCGATGGCTTCGTCCGTCGAAAACGTGATCAGCTTGGATCGCAGGTCGATGATCGCCTGATGCTCATTAAGGAAATCCATACCCAAGATCACTTCGCGGGAGCATTGCGGTAGCACAACAAAGGTTGCAGGATAGGTATGTCCTTTGACAGTCACTCGCGCTGTGCATCGTCCTGATGGCGTAATGAGGTGGCCCCCAGCGGTGCGAATTTGTGGGCCGTCCCAAGCCGTTGTGACTTTTCTAAGCTGCGCAGCGAATGTTCCATTCATTACCGAGTAATCGGCTCCTGTGTCGACTAGAGCGGTAACTTTCCGGTTGTCGATAGTCACTTCTAGGTCGGAGGTCCTGGCTCTTGCATTGCATGTCGCTCTCGGCGTCGGGTCACGGCTTCGTCGCGTATGCGAGTCACGGGTTGGGCGTGTGGTCGAAGCTCCTCTGGGTGGCGGCGTCGATTTCAAGGTAGCTTGCGTCGTGGTCGAGGTTCTCATTGTGTGCGGCGTCGGTGCAGCGAGTGTCGGTTCTTCATGCGGCGTCGCGGGTGCAGCGTCTTCATGGGGCGTGGTCGGTGGAGGATCTTCGGCGTTTAGCTCGTGAGCAACCTCACCTCCAGAGGTTGCTGCCTTTAGTTTCCCCTACGGGGGCTGGGCGACCTTCCTCGTACCGCGGCTGCGTAGCTGCGGCGTGGCGACGCAAAGCGCGAGGTTGACGGCGATGGTGAGCGCGAAAAGCGGTTCGGCGTGTACTCTTCTCGACGCAGGTACTCGTCGATTTCGTGCGGACGTTGTCCGAAGCGTGGTCGTGGGGCGTTAACAGCAAATCCTCGAAGACCGATACGTCGGTACGGGCAGTGACGAAGAATATGGCCGGCCTCACCGCAATGGAAGCACAATGGCCGGTTGTCGGAAGTCCTCCAGGCGTCGCATTTCCTGGGGCTTGAGCGTCGGTCATAGGTTGGGCGGGCGGGGGCTGGGAGGCGGCGTTGAGGACGTGGGGAGGACGTGGGAGGACGTGGGGAGGACGTGAGGACGTGGGGGTTGTCGCTGGGGCTGAGCAGTACTTACTGCAGCGGCGTAGGTCATGGCCTGGGGTTCTGTGGCCGTCGGGGTGCCAAGTGCCTGTTGCAGTTCTTCCCGCACCACATCCATCAGAGTCGCTGCTTGTGGCTGTGGGGAAGATGGCAGTAATCGGCGTAGCTCCTCTCGGACGATTTCGCGGATAACTTCCCGCAAGCTGTCGCTGGTGGTGGCCGGCGTGTCCGAACGGATTGCACAGGCAGAGGAAGGGCGATTGTACTGCCGAGCTCGAACGTCGAGGGTCTTCTCAATCGTGCAGGCTTCTTGCATAAACTCCTCGACTGTTTTTGGCGGCTGGCGGACGAGGCTTGCAAAGAGTTGTTCTTTTACGCCGCGCATTAAAAACTGAACTTTCTTTTCCTCGGTCATCCCGGGATCGGCGCGGCGAAATAGGCGCTTCATCTCCTCGACGTAACTGCGGACGGGCTCATTCGGAAGCTGGATCCTGGACTCGAGGAGTCGTTCGGCTCTTTCTTTCCTCACGACACTGGTGAATACCTTCAATAGTTCTCTCTTGAATAGCTCCCATGTCGTAAGGGACGACTCGTAGTTTTCGTACCACGTGCGTGCAGAGCCATCCAATGAGAAGAACACGTGTCCAATTTTTGCCGCATCATCCCACTTGTTGAATGACGCCACGCGCTCAAATTGATCCAACCATTCTTCAGGGTCTTCGCCTAGGGATCCATTGAAAGTTGGCGGCACCCGCGGCTGCTGCAGTATGATCGGTGTCGACATCTTTGGCGAGGTTGCAGTGCTGGTAGCAGCGTCTTTTCGCTGTCTGGTGCGGTCCGGCAGTTTCCCGAACTCAGGCTCCTCTCCCTGGAGACGTCGGCTGGCTCGCTGAGCTGCTGGCTCGTCCTCGGGTGCGAAGCGCTCAGGGCTGGCTTCACGACTTGAAGAGGGCGTCCGGAACATGGAAGGCTACCCCGCACCTCCACCAGATGTCACGTAGTGGTGACGGCAGTCGAAGCAGCGATGAAGACGGACGAAAGGGTCTTCTAAAAGAACTGTTTATTGGGCTGACTTGCACCCAAAATGGACTGAATCACTCGGCGGCGGCGAAGCGACAAGCGTGCTCGGCGGTCGTCGAACAGAATGCCCGCCGCTGTCGGCCGTGCTCAATTTAAAGCTGATAGCGAACATTCGAGATAAAGGGCGCAAAGTTACTAGAACATTCCGGAACAACGTAGAATCAGCTTTGCCTGGCTGCGATCAATCGAGATAAATCTAGTCGCGTCTTGCGTCGCAAACAAAGCGAAAAGGTGGTGTCGCGGCAGATTTGAAAAACGAACAAACACTGCAAATATTGGCGGCAATATATTTAGCAAGCTGCTAGAGGAAAATGCAAATTTCTATCGGAGGAGACATCTTATATATAAAAGTCTCCGGTCTGTTGAATCAGTTGCTTAGAGCGTAGGGACACGTGAGTGTTAGATCCTTGCCGCATGGACACTGACATTATCAGCTCAGGCAAATAAATGACCACTGCACTTTAGAGCATTCACACATTCCTCACTGCACTGCAGTAGCCTTTGGGAAAAAACTGGAGGGGGCACTTAATCTCTGCCTTAAGGGTATGACGGGGTAGCGTTAATGGGATAACGATGCGGACTTATTAGTTCTCGACTTGACATCCGTAGATCGCTGGGAGTCCTCACACCACTCCAGGCGCAGTGGTGCAGCGGTTTAAGTGATGCGCCACTGACCTGCGATGGCAAGTGCTGCCGCCGGTGGGGCTTGTGAGATCCGGGTTGCTCTTCCGAGCAACCTCGCTCGACGAATCATTAATTTAATTGCCACCTGCCACGGTGGTCAGTTTGCTCGCAATCCGGTGGGCCGATTGTGATGGCGCCACAAGGCCACGTGATCCAGGTGACCCACACCTAGGTTGCTGGAGCGGCCATTTACTCCAGCCGCTGTGGCTGCAAGGCTTCCAACGGTCGCCAACGCCGACACCGCCGGCGCTGGCTCTCACGTTAATATGCGCGGGATACGACAGGTGGCGCTATGTTTAGTATAGGATGAAGAGCAACACACTTTGTAAAAATGGGTGTTGCGGTGACTGAATCCTCACTCCTTCACTTTACATCAATACTAGCCCTTCCTTGGTATACTGAATAATTTGTGTTAGTAGAAAGTGTGATTTGTACTTCCACACGAATCCATTGCCAAATCCCAGTTTAGCATTCAAGAAAAAGTTCATGGGCCTGTGACGGCGGAAAAGTCTAGTCGTGGGAATAGACGTTGTACAAAATGGCTGTACGGGGGCAAAAGTTCGAGGGGCCACTTCAGCTCAGCCTTAATGACATAACGTGATATATGCCGAATTGGTCATTGTCAATATTGCGGTCATATGTCATTGGGAGTCCTCATACACTCATTGCGCAATGATGCAGCAGTTAAGAGATGCGCCACTGCCCTTCGATGGCAGGGAGGGGCTGCCACTGGTGTCTCTTGTGCGACCCAAGTTTCTCTACCCGTGCAACCTCTCGCGATCAACCATTAATTTAACAGCCACCTGACAGGGTGGTTAGTTTGCTCACAATCCGGTGGGTAGGTTGTGAAGACTCTGCAAGGTCACGTGACCTAGCTTGCCCACCTAGATTGCTTCTCCAAGGGTGGCTGTGCGAGCCAACCTGCGACACCCTATTTATCGCTCACAACGCCGACGGCGACTTTTCAGCGTAACGGGGCGTTTAACGCGAGAGCGTTAAAATGAAGTGGAAAATGCGAAGGTGCAGGCAAGCTGGCACAAAGTGTGCTGTGGATGTGCCTTGCTTTGGGACCTGCGTGCTGCTAAGTAATGTAACTTGAGTGCCCAAGTGAGCTGTTAGCGAATACCTCCAGAGCGCATTGATGAATTGAATTAAAGGCTGAAGGGGGCAGAGGAAAGCAGGAGTGAAGCTTAAGGTAAGGCTTGCTCCTTACCTCTGAAGAGGAGACGAATCTCAATGATAAATTCAAAAAGGAAAAGTGCAGGAGTACAGTACGTGCAGACATCGGCCCGGTGTCCTACAAACCTACAACGAACATTTGCCGCCGCTGCGGAGAAAATCTATCGCCTCCACCTGAGGGAGAACAGCCAACCTGCCAACCCGTATGCATCGTCTGCAACGGGGGCGACAACACAGGCAGCCGGAACTGCAAATTCCGGCTGATCAACAAGAACAAACAAGGAACGCCCCATGGCAACCAGACACCCAAGCAAGGGGACAACGACTCATCACTACACGGACACCAGTCTAGGCCCAGGAAGAAGGAACACGGTGCTACCGGAAAAGGAGGAAGCCACAGCCGGAACAACTCCAGCTCCTTCCCGCCCCTGGGGAACCCTGCAGGGAACGACAAGAGAAGCTCAAGCCGCGGACGCAGCGATAGCCGCTCCAATAAAAAGGTGAGCTGGCCAGCAGAGGCCTCCCAATCTATTGACGCTCGAGAGAAGGAGTTTCAGATCCAACTACAATCCCGAGACAGAGAAATTGCCAGCCTTAAAAAAGAGTTGGCTGACATTAAACGCCTGTTACAAGCGCATCAGGTACAGAATGCCACTGCGGCTAGAATGCCACCCAGCGCGTCCCAGGATTCGACCAATAATGCGATGGAAACAGACGCTATTTGCCACACTCCCTCCAACGCGTCCCAGTCTTCAGCCCATAACGCGACGGACACAGACGCCAGAATAGCAACTAAAAGACCGCATCCTACAAAAGAAGGCGAGGAATCCAAAAGAAAGGCCGAGGCTTCGGAAGCCGACACCCCGCAGCCGTCGAACTCAGGGCAGACATCAATACTCTGTCAGAGAGAACTAGCGCTATATCAACAGAACAAGCAACCTTCCAAGGCCTCGTTACTACCAAATTTGCAGAGATAGATATTCGCTTTGCAACACTAGAGGGACAGGTATCCCAAATAGCCACCTGCATGCAGCAAATAATGAATAGGCTTACAACTATCGAGGCCCGCCTACCCCCCACCTTGGATCTGTCCACGACGCCACAACCATCTATAACCCAACATGGCACCACGCCAAAAATTTGAAATTTGGCAATGGAACTGCAGAGGCTTCCGCCGCAAGCGGGCCCACTTGCAGCTCCACATCCAACAAGCACCGTCTGTTCCAACCCCAGACGTGATTGCATTGCAAGAAGCTAGCGGCAGGGCTACACTGCCAGGCTATAACGCATATCTGCCACCTCATTATGATACTAGTAACGCAGCCGGCTCCTTCACAGCCACTCTGGTGCATAGAAATATCACCGCAATTCAACATTTTATAAATGATTCGGAAGAAGATTACACCCTACTTGAAATAGTACCAAGGCAAAAAGGAGGCTCAAATCTCTTCATCCTTAATGTATACAACCCTCCCAGAAACAAAGGCAATGGACTCCCACACTTGTTGATAAACACAATAAAGCTGGCTGCTAGGGCTCAACTGTTAATTGTGGGAGACTTCAACGCTCAACACCCAGCATGGGGATATACCAAAGCAACTCCGAAAGGGAACCTGCTCTGGCAAATCATACAGTCACTAGGGCTCACAACGCTAAACAACCCGAGCGACCACACACGCATAGGTAACAGTGTATGTGTAGACACATCTCCAGACTTATCCCTCTCTAAAAACGTCAAGGACGCAAAGTGGGTCAACACCGGGCAAAACCTTGGTAGTGATCACTTCATCCTTAGCATCACCTTCCCCACGACAAAACTTAAAAACAAAGCAAAAGAAATACGAACCACGGATTGGGACAAGTTCAGGCAACTTCGCGACAAAACAGCTCCAAAGGAGATCTCTAACCTTAGCGACTGGGTTATCTCCCTGAATGAGGATGTCAGCTCCACTAGCGTTATGGTGCCAGTTGAGAAGGAGGAGCAGATTGCAGACTCAAAACTGTTACACCTGTGGCAGGCACAAAAAGGCCTCCAAAAACGCTGGAAGCAGCAAAAACACAACAAGCGACTACGCAAAAAGATCGCTGAAATCGAGAGGCGAATCGAGGAACATACACTTACTCTCCAAACACAACAATGGAACCAAATATGTGAAAGCGTCAATGGACAGCTCGGAAATAAGAAGACATGGCATCTTCTAAGACACCTGCTCGATCCAGAACAAACACGTCCCGTGCAACAAAGTCAACTGTTCAGACTCATACATAAATATGAGGGTACAACTGAAGACCAAATCAAAGAGCTAGCAGAACGTTATCTAAACACGGATGATAGTACCACACACCCAGACTACCGGGGGACTCCTAATCCAAATTTATACGCAGACATCACAGACGCAGAGGTCTGGTACGCAATTGGAAAACTGCGGACAACATCTGCGGCAGGACCAGACAAAGTAACAAATAAGACTCTCAGGAACTTAGACGCAACGTCGATCGCGGCGGTTACAGACCTTATGAACAAATACTGGCATGCAGGCAACATACCACCAGAGTGGAAACACGCGAAAATCACTTTTATTCCTAAAGCGGGTAAGAAACTCAGCACTGAGAATCTACGCCCAATTTCATTAACATTATGCCTAGGCAAACTCATGGAGCATGTCATCCTCAATAGGCTCCAAAACTATGCGCAGGACATGAACCTCCTACCTGTAACAATGTTAGGAGTCAGGGCCCAACTATCTACCCAGGACATTCTCTTGCAGCTTAACAAGGACATAATTGAAGCTGACGAGGGAACAGGAACGAAAGCAATATTGGGTTTAGACCTTGTTAAAGCTTTCGACAACGTCACCCACAAAGCCATCTTGACAAACTTGTCAGAAATCAACCCCGGAGAAAGGACGTACAACTACATCCGATCCTTCCTCACTAACAGAACAGCAGTGATAACGGTCGGAACAATAGAGTCTGCCCCAATCAAACTAGGAAGTAAAGGAACGCCACAGGGCTCCGTCCTGTCCCCTTTCCTTTTTAACCTCTCCCTCATCAAAATTCCCCCCAAACTGGCACAAATACCAGACCTACATCACACGTTCTATGCAGATGACATCACACTTTGGGTAACCAAAGGATGCGAAGGCTACATAGACGACACACTCCAAGCAGCAGTGGACATCATCGAGGCATGCGCATGGGATTCCGGCCTCACTTGTTCTGAGCAAAAATCTGAACTCTTCGTGATCCGTCGTAAACAAAGAGGTAGGCGTACCACGACATCCCCCCCGCAAATAAACGTCTATGTTAATGGACGATCTGTCAAAGAGGTACAGACCATGAGAATACTGGGGTTGTATTTACAAACAAATGGAAAAAATACTGACACACTCACTAAGCTAAAACGCACGGTAGAAGCGACGGCGCGATTACTCCGCCGCATAGCTAACCGCAGACAAGGGGTGAGGGAAAGAGATTTATGCCGCCTAGTGCAGGCCTTTGCGCTGAGCAGGATACTCCATGCCACCCCTTATCTGAAATTTTCGAAAGCAGAAAAGGACAAATTGGATAGCAAGATACGGCAGGCCTATAAGGCTGCGTTAGGACTCCCACTAAATGCCTCAACCGAAAGGCTTATGAGGTTAGGAATACATAACATCTACAATGAACTGAAAGAAGCCCATTTAATGGCTCAAACAGCGCGATTAGCCAATTCCAGAACTGGCAGGAGTATTCTTACTAGGCTCGGAATTAACTTTCAACCTACGAATAACGATGCTAAAGTAGACTTACCCCGCGCCTATAGGACGGCCCTACTAATCAAACCACTCCCCAAAAACATGCACCCCTTACACCATGAGGGTAGAAGACAAGCACGAGCCAAAGCCTTACATAAGAAATACAGACAGTGCGCTGCAACACTTTATGTAGATGCGGTAGAATACAAAAATACCAATGCCTTTGCAGTTGTGGTTGTGAACGAGAATGGTGACCACATCGTCTCGGCGACAATCAAAACGAAATCCTCTGAAACGGCAGAAGAGGCGGCTATAGCCCTCGCCCTAGCACATACCCAAGGGAGCATCATCCTCAGCGATTCCAAAATGGGTATCAATAATTTCGCTAAAGGGCGAATTACAAACACCTCCCTTAGAATCCCTAACGCAACCAAATTCTCACCAAATTATTCCGAATTGATATGGGTCCCAGCCCATTCGGGGAATCCGGGGAACGAGGCAGCCCACAATAAAGCCCCAGGTTTCGTCGACCGGGCAGTGGATGAGTCTGGCTCCCTGAATTTCACGAAGGACTCAATGATCGCATATCATGATCTCACCAATCATTTTAAACTAGAGAGGAGAATTTTCCCCCCTCCAGACAAAAGACTTACTAAAGAACAAGAGGTCACGTGGCGTCTACAGACGAGATCGATACGCACCCCATCACTCCTCGCGCACATTTATCCAGATCTTTACAACCCAAACTGCAAACACTGTGGCCAACGTGCTACCTACGAACACATCCTGTGGGACTGCAGAATAGAGCCACCTCCGGGTGATCTAGTTACAGCTCCTTCTCTCGAGCGGTGGGAGACCGTGCTGGCTAGCTCTGACCCCAGAACGCAAGTTTTGGCGGTGGAGTGGGCTGACAAAGTCGTCGAGGGCTATGTACTCTCTACCACTTAACGCGACCTCTTGCCAAGCTCTTCCCGGCGAATAAAATGTTTTACAATCAAGTACGTGCACTAAGAGGAGGCTTTTAAGTGAGAAATATCGGATTAAGGGCTGTACTGAAATAATGATTGAAGTTTTTTGTACTTCGCTCTGATGCCAAGACAGCGCTGTTTAAGCCAGCATTGAGTAGCGCAGAGCCCTTCCTTTATCAAGGCTTAGTTCATCACCGACGAAGACAAAAGAAACCAGAACTCATCTCTGCTTAGCAGACCGTTTTGCAGCAAGCCTGATGCTGCATTTTTTAGGCTGTTTGCTAAGCAGGGAAAGAACAAAAAATGTGTGAAACTGTCAAAGCGTACAACGCAAAAGGTAGAGGTGTGTCTACAGTTTAGAATCTGCGAAGCAAGCGGGTGCTACAATTAATTTTTAAGGACTAAGCTTTTATCTTACGTTGCAGAGTTCCAATATTTCTTTTCTGTGAACGTATACTAACTGGGAATGGTCATTCGCCAGCCAATGCTAACTTGACGAGCGCGGAGTTCAGTGATGGTTCAAAAATGCCCAAAAGAGCGGTAGGTTCACATGGACTTGAACAGTAATTTGTTCAACCGACTCTTAGCGTGTCCGTTTATCGGCGTCTGAAATTTGTATTAGTATAAATAGCCTTTGTTTTCGTATAAAAGCGAAGTGTTCTCGACGTAACTATGATCTGGAAATGTTGCGGCAGCGGATAGCTTCCGTCTTAAACTGGACAACCACACCGATTAACTCGAGGCAGCCCGATATTCCGGCTACCACATAGATAACGCGGAATTCACAGAATTTGCGTGGGCAACCATGATATCGTGAAACAACGCGTTGTCCCTCTTGCATGCATGCTTTAACATCAAAAAGTTCACCCGACAAATGTTACCGACGACGCATTGAATGATACCAGTATTCCCGCATCCAGGGACAAGACTGAGTGGTCCACAGAGAGGTCCCTATTGGCAAGAAGACGTTATCAGATATAATTTGCAGTTATGGCAAAAAGGAAAAAAAAGAAAACCTCACACAACGCACTAGTGCACGCCAAGAGCGTGGGGTTTTCTTAGAGCACTAATTGTTATCGCCTTGTCTGGCCACCCTGAAAACCTTTACATCGGCCAAATGCTGTGAAAGATGTGTTGAGAATATTGGGGATGTGGGTGAAGTGTGTTTGTCAACGATCTTGAAATCAAGTCCAATCCGCAGTGCAAGCACAAAGACGCAATATCTCTGCAGCAGCGACGTACATAACGATACATGTGTGATTTGTATGATTTGCAAAAAAAGAACATACACAAAGAATGGCAAACAATGAGCTGGAAGTTGGCTATTATGTGAACACGCAATATTAACACACAAATAAGACTGGTACAAAAGAGATACGACAGAAAGAAGAAGCACCATTGACTGGAGACATTCATAAGGTATAAGGTTTTCAAGACAAACTTGCATTTTACACAAGCTTTTAGACTCAAAGCATGAAGTAATGACACATGTTCACCACATCAGCAAGAGCACAGCCTCCGTGCTAACCACAATCACAGTGCTTGTAACTGCTCATGCCGACAATTTTAGAGGAAAATCATGAAACGCTTCACAACACACATGAGCATACGTGCAGTGTTCCCCTTACGTGCAGGTACTGCTTGAAGCATTTTTGAATAGTGAAATTTAGCGAATTAACCAAATTGCACCGAAAACACTCCACGCTATTTCTTTCAAATGCTCGTGATTTGAAAAAGAAATGACGAAATTTCTCCTTATTATATCAGACACGTAAATCCAACCGCTAATATAGAGGTGCACACTTAATCCTTTGACTGAAACACAAAAGTGGCGCACCACTGATGTAGAAGTACACACTTCAACATTTCAAGCGCAAAAAGTTCGTGACCGACTTCAAAACACATTACCATTTGGCAGCTAATAGCAATATTTTTGCATAAAATAAGCTCCAAATGAGCAGAACAGCTGTTTACATTTCAGTGCTTCAGAAGCAGCAAATTCATTCCAAGAACACATGCACTGGGACACAAGAACCGCAGGAGTTTAAAGGAGAAAGTATGCATGCAAAATCGAACAAGTTTAACAATAGAAAAAAGAGAAGAGGTGTTGATGACAGTGGTCTATGAGTTCACATAACTTGAGATTCAGCTTAGTGGGATAGCCCATAAAGAAACACTATGGCCAAAAGAGGGAGTTGGCAAGAAAGAAAGTGAGAGTGCGCAGTTTGTACATTTCAGAAAAGGCAAGAAACAATGCTCTTTTCTGCGCTCAACATGCAGGCATTCAAAACGTGGCATACCGTGAATGGCGCTGTGTTGCTGTCACTGCATTTTGTGGCGTTAAGGCTGTACAATCTGCCCAGGTTTTAATAGGTTGCAGGTGAAATGTGCAGGTTATAAGGTAGTTGGTAAATGACCCCACCCGCCAGCGGCGCAACATTTCCGTGTAGCCGCAACCAGGGCTTTTTAAAAGGATTTGCTGACCATGAAATTTCTCAAGTTTGGTTCAGGGACAGCAGCTACTACGAGACGTGCTATTGTTGGCTGAAGGGCGGCAAACTGTAATTACGCCATAAATTTTCATCCCGCACGTTAAAAGAGATAGTTGTGATATGAAGGCCGTGGAGAAGGTGGTTAATAATGCGGAACGCCACGAAGGAAGTGTTTCTTTAGGCTTAGGTTTATTGGGTTTAACGCCCTAAAGAGACTCGGGCTATGAAGGAAGCCGTAGTGGAGGGCTACGGATAGTTCCACCACCTGGTCGAAAACGGGCACTGATCTCTCACAGTATACGGGCCCCTAGAATTTTGTCTCCATCGAAACGTGACCACCGCGGTAGGGATCGAACCCCCGTTTTTCGGGTCAACAGCCGAGCACCATAACCACTGAGCCACCACGTCAGCTTGAAATGTTTTTTTAATAATGCTTAACGTCGCGAACAAAGCATTACTTTACTAATGTTAAGCGTATATAGAATTGCAGTTAGGTAATAGAGCTCTTCGGATATTTTTCATTCAGACAATGTAGTGTGCTTGCTAGTGTTATACATGGCAAAACATGAATCACCTCTGCGAACAAGTGCGTATTTAACAGCTTCGATCTCTTTCTAAAGGGAAGGTCGTGCCCTGCAATTAGCATTGCACCGCAGCACGCCCCCCCCCCCCCCGCCCCCCTCCCAGGGGAGGAAGAGGAGGATAACTTTAATGAATACAGGAGAAGTCTGCCTGGTCGTTAGCCTAGCCTGCTACTACAGACCCCAGGGCATACCAATCTATTTCACAGCGTTACGCAGAAGTTAATGTCCGGTAGAAGAACATAAAAAATCCAAGCACAACGTACAGACGGGCATACAAGACGTCTCAGGTGCGAGCGAAGAAATAATAACGTGCTTCGCCAGTTTAGTATGCGTCTCCTGGCATTTATTACGTCGAGGTTGTAATCAGGAGACGCTATTTTCACCATACGCAGCTCAGCAGAAGGTGTAAGCACGCCTTGTGAATTTATCGATACCTTTGTAAGAACACCAAACTCATACGCGGAGTAAACTGCTTCAAAGCTTTACCTCATCTACGTCGGAAAACATTTGTTCTCGAGCATACAAACTACTCAGGGAGTTATGGCGATTAGCCTGTGAGACACATCTATGAACGCCTTAGCATGTTACTGGGATTGGTGTTGTCCGGGAGGGCCACAGATTAGATACGGAAAGTTCGCTGATATAAAACTCTGTTGCCGCCGTGTACTGCTTTTATAGTGGGACCCAATCAGGACTATATCATAGTGATTGCCAATGTAAGGGTTCAGCTAGAGCGGCTGACACGGCTGATTATATACCATCACCAAAGAATTCTTATTTCGCAATATTTCCCAATCACTTTGTTAAAGGCTTTCACATCAGTGCTACATGCTTGATCATCTTCATGCTAGAGAAGCAACAAGCGACTTTACCCGTGCACCGCAAAAAAGCTTGTCTGCCCTTGACCAGATGCTCATAAGAGCGAAATAAGGCACACTAGACAAAAAAAAAAAGTCATGAGAAAGTGGCTTAAGCACTGATAACTTCATGATCGGGGAGAAGGCCTGTCGCTCAGCCCATGTTATAAGCCACAAAGACAACATCATTCCGGGCTTCAAGGCTGTTTATATTTGCTAAAGCTGTATAACATACCATAAGATGCCGTAGGCCGTATCTGGGTAGTTAGGGTAAGCGCACATCAATACATGGTGCCGTAAGCACGTGCCCCTATGGGTAAACTGTAAATATATAACATGAATACGAATTGGGATCACAACCGGTGCACATAGAACATGCGAGAGCTAGTTCCTTCATATACTTGGCCCACGTAAATGATCCTTTGTTATAAAGTTCCGTGGAACGATTTTTCTTCCTGCTATTTGAGAAAGTCATCAACGCAGACTGATATGTTCGGGGCTAGGTCGGCGACGACTGATTTTGCTCGGCGTAGAGAGTTGTCAATTCGTCGCTGGTAGACACCGAACTGCTCCATTCCGAAAGACCTGCCAAAGAGAAAAATGATAAATTGGGCTTAATTTTTTATTCTTAAAAAAGGGTCAGGAGACAAGACAGAGGAAAAATAAATCAGTTGGAGTCTACTGGAATAACGAGCACTGCCTTTCTACCATCAACAACAATGAAAATGCAAAAAAAATGCGGATGATTAGGCGCGGTTAGCGGAATGCGAATTAGTTGTGCTAGCACTTCGGTTTTCACTTTGGTTTAGATTCCGGTTCGAAGCTCGTTTTTCAATTTAAACATGGTTGAGACAAAGGTCGCCGGAATTTGACTTAAGCTCCGCCTTAAGTGCATGATGCCATAGCGTTAATGGGTGATTGCCCATATATGCGGAATCAATCATTCTCTACGTTACATAAACATACAAAGAGCGCTGGCAGTTCTCAAGCCATTGCTGGCGCAGTATTGCAGCGATTAAACGATGCGCCAGTCTCTAAGTAGGTGGCTACTTAAAGCACAGACACCGGTGAATCTTGTGAGACTTAGATTGCTCTTCCCGAGCAATCGCTTGCGACCAATCCTTAATTCAACTGCCACGTGCCACGGTGGGCAGTTTGCTCATAATCCGACGGCTAGACAGACAGGCAGTGGCAAGACAGACAGTGATTAAGGTTTTTCAGAAAGACAGTGGTAAAATCGGTGAGTGGGGTGTTTTAGCACTAGCGTACCAAAAACACATGACAAACTCACCGTGAAAATAAACTCAAACTTCTTAATGAACAAATTAATTGAATCTAAGAAAACCCAGATGTCAGGGCCATACTTCACTATCGTGTCGAGGCTTCAAGAATTTCGCGCGCCATTTTATTTTTTTTTGCTTACGAGATAGCATAGTCGTCTCACTGAAAAATTGGAGGGGACACCTCAGCTTCATCTTGAGGGTATGATGCGACAGCGGATGGGTCAATGCCCATATATGCAGAATTGGTCATTCTCTATTTAACAGTCGTAGATCCTCGGGAGTCCTCACACACTCCTGGCGCAGTGGTTCAGTGTTTTATGTGCCACTGTCCGAAATGGCAAGTACTGCCACCGGTGGGAGATGTGCGATTCAGGTTGCTCTTCCCAGCAACCTCCTCTCGCGACCAATAATTAATTTACCTGCCATTTCCGACGCTGCGCAGTTTGCTCACAACCCAGTGGGCAGGTTGCGATCGGGCCACAAAATTACGTGACCTAGGTAGCCCACCTTCCTCCTAGGTTGCTTCTCTGGGAATGTTTCGTGGGTTTACCTCCATGGTCAACGACGCCGACAACGACAGCGTATTTACTGCGACACGACCTCTTTAACGCCATCGATTTAAAAGCGGTGTGGTTATAAACTTAATACGTCCCATTGCCTGATAGAAGCATTGACACTTGCGATGTTTCTAATGAAAGTTGGGGAAAAAGTGCGCTACACTACCCTGTAACAAGACGGCTAACATCCAGACTGCTTTTGCCGCTGTTGTTTGAGTCCAGCAATAGCAAAAACATAGTGTAGGGAATAACTCTCAGGTAGCTTTAATTGTTTAAAAGAAGAGAAGTTTCTGCCTCTGAGCGCTTATAATTAGAACTTCAAGTACAAGGCGGGGTCAGAGAGTCACACACATCGCGCAGTGACAACTAAAGCGTGTTTTGAGGTACTACGAAATGCGCGGCTGTGCGCTTTAAAGCCGCGAATAGCTGCTTCCAATACGGGCGCATTGGCTTAGCGGAAAAACATGATCAGCATCAAAATTGGTGCCGTTTGTTCGAATATTACGATATTGATTTGTGCTTAACAGCACTAATGACGAGCCTATATCTTGCTGGTTTTTTTACAGTTGCGTTCATTGTAATAAGTTATACGTATTTCGGTGCTGTGCAGTACCTTCAAGGTAGGCCCATAAGGTGGTTAGGAGTAAGGAATGCAGGCAATCTGTGAACCATGCGACGAACATCTGTTGGGGCATGTTCTGATAATGGTGCCTCGAGATAACGACCAGTGTGTCATTTTCTGGTTGCCTTTAACTGTGGTCTATAGAATTCGGTTGTGCCTGGAAGTCCCCCCCCCCCGCACACACACACACACACACACATACAAACACAAACCATGGCTTCTTCTAGAGAGCGGACTATATTGTTAACGAACTAAAAAAGAAGTTATTCTGAAGCGACGGGGAAGCAACAAAAACAGAAAGCCAAAAATGAGGGAGACCCGCTGAGAGCTCCGCCACCGCCGAGGTAGTGCGGGCGACGAAGGCCGCGCAGCCGCCAGAGAGGCGCCAGTGACGATGCCATCTCAGACGAGGTTCGTGCTTGGAAGGCAGCGCACCTTTCAAAAATGGTCAATAGACAGTCTATAGACTTCATATATATACTCTATTGCTTTTCTATATATATATTTCTTTTTCTGTATTCATAGTGTATAAACTGCCTATAACAAAAGTGTCCTAAAAGTGTATGACCATAAATCTATAGATGGTCTATAGACTTTCTATGTGACTTGTATTGCCTATAGACTATTCTCTAGGATTTGCCTATAGACAGTCTATAGACACAACTTGCGTCCCTTCAATATCGTACACCAACAGTTAACACTCGTTGTACTGACATTTTGTCCTTACCACAGTTTCGAACTAATTACAAGCTGCAATCCTTGTCTCACAATCTGCCATTTTTTCTTAATAAATATAAAGGCACTGCTGGATTTAGTCCAAAACAACTGCGAATATACTTTGTGAAAATGTAACCTGTATTAATTCTTATGTCGTATGAGAAAATTTCTGTTTTTACTGCACTCTTTTTTTTTTGGCATTCATTCATTATTAATAAACATTCTGTTAGCTCATTTCTGTTGTGTTGCTCTCAGGCATACGCTGTCTAATTTCTTCTCTATTTATTTATTGATGACCACTTCTGTATTGTTCATTAATTGTTATTTCGTTCTGTCTGCTGCTGTCATGTAATGGTTTCCTGGGCCTTTGTCAAGCTGTTCGTACAGCTTTAGCCCAGGTGACCATCCTGGTGCTTGTTGGAGAATAAAATATGATTTGATTTTATTTGATTTGATAGACAGATGTCTATGAAACGTCTATAGACTATCTAAAGAAATGTTTGTAATAATTGAGAGTGAAGGAAGCGTCAGCGCTAGTAGCCACCTCCTCCGCGTGATAGTTGCAACCAATGACGACTCTCGTCAAATCTTTTAACTACGCAGCAGCCTCGTTTAACACACAATGCTTTCGCTCATCTATTGCCTTGACGCGAGGAGGATTGTGACGAACTTTTCGAGCGCCGTCCTTGTCAAGTGCTGCGTGCCGAAGAGCCGCTTCTGGAGGTCCGCTGTGTCGCGGTCGGCTGGGCGGCAGTCTCCAGTCCAGCGATGACGTCTTGTTCCACGATGTGTTCCCGTTTGATCCTCTGTTGCACCGACCGGGGAACGTCCGGAATCAGGGCGGCCACGAGCCCCGTTATGAAGAACACCACGTGCTGCGAAATACAGGTGCGAAGGGCTAGCCCATAATTTACAGGGCATATGACAAAGTTAACGAGCAGTACTCCGACAAGGGGAGGAGGTGACACATGGTTTGCTTTTCGCTAGCTCATCCTTACGGTTCTCTTAAGTTCTAAAAAGTCATAGATAGTGAGTACGATAGTGTTTTTTACTCTGCCCCCGTTTAGTGCTTTACATGAGACGTAAGTGCCGCACTACACGGTTGAAAAAAAAAGTAGCCGGATGAATTTTGAGCAGGGGTGTACATGATGGTTTACGCTTTACAACAACCTCCAGCGCAGTGTGCTGCAGGCGCATAGTCCCCGCCTTTTTTTTTCGTCTTAGGAATTAAGAAACGCGGTTTGTTTGTAAGTTAATTATTACTTCGTGTTACCACTAGTACACACTCTTTGGTAGACAATCTTCACTTATTAGCATGGTGCTAAACAGATATCGTGCACCCAACCAGACTCAGTACAGGTTTAGTCACTCCACACCGTAGTTGGAATAACATTTAAAGCATCTAGTATTTATGTATTTATCTATTTGTTATACTTCACGGTGCAGTTGTAAATTAGATAGGGAAAGATAGAAAACAATGGCTAATCACACAAACTTAAACTAAAGATACAAAATATCGAGCATAAACAACGAGAACATACATTCGAAGCAAACGTGGCAAACAGAAAATGATGTATACAATAAGATATTGTCTCGAATGCGTCAGGTGGTAGCGGTAATAGGAATAAAAATGCAGTGAATAAGGAACGCAGTTAAAGCCCTAAAATACGCCAAATGTCGCGAGAAGTTATAAAATAAAACTTGGAACAGCAGTTTTAAAGTTATCGCCGCCGGTTATGCTAGTAAGTGATAAGGAGTAAAAATGATAGTTTGTGACAAACTGCGATCAAATGCATTTCATATTTCGTTCTACTTGAGCCTACTGGATATGCTGCAATCTTTATTCTGACGACTAGGAAAGTCGCTAGCAAGCAAGGTGCTCACTTACCTCGAAAACGACGACAAAAAACAGCCTGGCAGCGAATATGTGCCAGTAGGTCAGAGTCAGCTGGTATTCTTTGTCCGAGCCAGGAGGCTCCCGGTAGTCGAGATACCTGCGGCATCAAAGATGCGTTAGCCTGCATGGTCAGCAGAAAAAATACGTCTCTTTTTACGAAGCATACTTAAGAAATTCCTGGATTGGCTTTTTATTCTTGTCTGCATTCGAAGTACGCCAGCACCTACGGTTCATAGATAGACTCGTACTCTTTGAACGAGACAGCTTTAACAAAGTTCCCTAAAACGTGATACAAGCTATGCTTCTAGCACAGAAGGGATTACACAGCGCTTGTCTTTGTGTATCATCCTGTGGTCCTTGTCTTTTCGCGCTGTTCTTCTTGAACATGGCATGCCAACTCGCCCAAGCATCAGTCCTAACGAATTACACAAGGGATTACATCAGCAATACTTGCAAAAGTAAGCAATATGTTCAGTTCAGAGTGCTTTCTTACATGTGTATTAACATGCGGGTAGTTTTACAAGGACACAGAGCATGCCCATAAGCAGAAGAAAAGAGATCGATTTCACGTTTTAGTGACATAGCGGACGTGTTGACGCCCGTGTTTGTTCGAAGCCTTAATGAGTTGTTAGGACGGAGCTCAAGAAACAAAATATGCTAATAGCTTTGTCATTTCGCAGAAAAAAATGTAAGATTTCTTGTAAAGTAGAAGACGGTTAAAGGGGTGATTACTCCAAGTAGTCGAAGGGAGAGCTACACAGAGTGATTTTATGGCGGAAATTCGGCGAATTCGCTCGATGGCGCTCACTTGACGATGAACGTCGGAAAATAGTCTGCCGCGGCCCATCTCGTCCGGCAAGATACTAACGCACTACGTCGGATCAGCACGAAAGCTGTGGCTGACGCGAGCCAATACGAGCTCGGTAACCTCGCGTTTCTTTTGATTTCATTGCTTGCACCAGCCGCCATGAGCGACATGATTATCGTAGAATTGAATGTTTCATCCAGCAAAAAATGTAGTTTCTTTGAGAGAAAACACCTAATTTCGCTTGGAAATGGCCGCGCTTACGCCCCTAGGCAAGAGATGTGGAAGGTAAACGCATCGCTGCAACCGCGGCATAACTATTCACTCTAAATGGAAAAGAGTAAGAAAGGAGTAAGGCGTCCTCTAGAGCACTCCCGTTTTTAAAATGATGTGTGCTAGAGGACAGCTTACTGCTTCTTTACTCCCATACAGAGTGTAGCGTTTTCAGACTTTCGAGTACGCAAATGCTTGTAGAGACGTTTGCAAGCGCGCTACACTTATTGTAAACGTGTCAAAATCAACACATTCCAAAATTTTTAAAGAAACAGCGTCCTTCGATCGGCCTCTATCAGCGGTGTTTGACACTTTTTGAACGCCTTTGCTCTGCGGTCGAGGGATACGCGGCAGTGCTCACCGCTTCTTGGCTGCATTAAGCAAGACCCAGCAAACAGCGGTCGGAGCACTCATAGCCACGGCGTTTTCTACCGCGTGAACTTCGTCGAAAAAATTGTCACATATAGCCCGGCTCTGAGGCAGTTTTACTAGCGAACAGCATTTTACACAGCAAAAGAGTCAGCTCTTGAGGGCTTTATGCATGCGTTCACGTTTACGTTGAACCCGACCTGCATTCGCGAACGATGATGCCGTCCAGCGTGGCGTTGTCCGGACGAGTCTCGTCATCGTAGTCGCTCGTGTCGAAGGAGGACAAAGTGAAGTTGACGAACCCGCGGAGGCTGTGCTCACGGCTGTGTACCATGCGGTACAGCATCCGAGGGATGAAGTCACTCGTGTACGCAATCAGGAACGCCTGCGAAGGTTAAACACCACTCTCCTATCTTGCGCGGAATGAATAAATGATTATAGCAATTAAATACATTGTAAAATATGAGCTTCAAACGTCTTGAAGGGACATGGTGCTATGGAGGGCTCGGTATTAATTTAGACCGCCTGGGGCTCCTACACGTTCAGTGCCATGGTACAGGGCGCGGCGCTTTTATGTTTCCCCTGCACAGATATACGCGAGCTGCGGCCGGGATCAAACCTATGACCTCGGATTACCTAAACAATATTAGTATAGTATGATATGCAGTCAAACCTCGTTATCACGAAACCATTTATAATGAAATAATAGACATAACGAAGGAATGATTCCTTTTGAAAGCTCGGTCAGCACAGGATATAACGAAGTAATCGCTCAGCTCCTTCATATTTGTTATAACGAAGTTCATCTGCACAGGATTTAATGTACCGAATGTGCACATAGGCTATGAGACGCACCGTAGTCAAGAGCTTCACATATTTTGCACTACCTATGGTCTTTTAACGTGCAAAGGCATAGCAGAACACCAGGGTGTTGTTGCATAGTGCCTCAATGTAAATGCGGCCTCCGCCGCCGTACTCGATCGCCTGTCCTAGGGCTCAGCACCCACTCACACACAAAAAAAGAAACTAAGTATTGAAATTTACTCAACCAAGCCTTGGGCTCAGTAAACAAAGTAATGAATGGATAAGGTAGGACGGATTACTCAGTAGATGAACCCAATGAAAAACTTTCGTAATTTATGAGCATTGTTCGGGCCTTATTTTGTGAGCTTCAACAAATCTGCTGTTAGCTGATCCTCAGCAACTGACTTCCACCTTTTCATTGCTCCTACAGCTTTCTTTCCTTTCTCCACCGCTACCACCGAATGTCTAATTGGTCTACACTACTATTTCTCTCATTATCGTCCTGATTACTTCGGGCTTGATGAGATCAGTCTGAAATCAGTAATGACAATTCCCGGCATGTATATTTGCGCATACATCTCATTTTATCCTATGCCTAGTTCCTACTTGACCGCTTTTGTACTGCCTCCTTCTCTACACCATGCTGGAGTTTCTCCATACTTTGCTTCCTTAATACGGATATCATTCGCTTATCGAAGGAATTTCATATCTAACAAGTTTTATTCTGTATATGCTGAGTTAAAGGCTTTCGTGATTTGGCTCTTTTTAATCAGATCTTTCGTCTCTTGACAGAGCTTGCCGGTACCCTGTCGAACTATCTTAGCGCCTACTTCTGTTCATATCTTGAAAACTACCATCGTCACCCTCGGTTCAAGAGAAATATCTGTTTTCCGGGGAGATTCTAAATTTCTCTACTTTCTCTCTTACCACTAACTAGTTGATAGGCTTCTTCCGTTCCCGCCTCAAGTCTAAGCTGATTCGAGACGTTAATATACTTTAGTCACTACACCGCACCTTGCCGAAGATATCCACATACTGCTAGATGGCAGAGTGATCTCACAGTGTAGAGACTATTTCATGTAAGTACCCAATTAGAACAAGCAGGTATACAGCCACCGCGGTGGCTCAGTGGTTATGGTGTTCGGCTTATGACCCGAAAGACATGGGTTCGATCCCGGCCGCGGCGGTTGTATTTCGCTGGAGATGAAATGCTAGAAGTCCATGTACTGAGCGATGGCAGTGCATGTTAAAGAACCCCGGGTATTGCAAATCTCCGGAGCCCTTTACTGCGGTGTCTCTCATAGCCTGCGTCGCCTTGGGACGTTAAACCCCCGTAAACCAAACCGGAACTTTTGTCCGGGCTAGTTGATGCACGCTTTGGTAACAATAAAGCGCAACATAAAACGGACGCAAGAGGGGTGGACAGGACGACGAGGTCGATTATACAAGTCTCGCTATTCGGCCTATCACATGTCCGCTATGGTTCTCCCAATTGCCGAAGGTGTTCATGATCCGTAAACTGTTTAGTACTTGAAATTCTACTAAATATTCCTCCCGCTTGTCCTAGAACCTGTGCCGCAGTCACCAACTGCAGGGTTTCAAGACTGTTTTGACTACTTTAGCATTGAAATCATTCTTCAGTGCAGTAAATCGTGTTTTTACTTAAATAATTGCCGATTCTACGTCTTCGTAGAGGCTTACGACTATGTGGTCATCATTACTGGGTGTAGCTGCGCAGGCGTGTAACCTTTTTTTTACCTTTTATTAGTCTTAATTGTGATAACTACCACCCTCTAGTTAATGCTGTAAAAATGTTCTGTGTTGCAAGCTATATGCTCATTGGTTAGGAACTCCATAGCTAATGCCCGTAGGTCCGCTAAATCAAAATAGCATCGTACGTGCCAACCCTTTGGCACTGTCTTCTGACGTCCTTTTTAATCACCGCTAGTTCTTCGAACAACACTGTTAGACTAGCCTCACTGGATAAAGTTCTAGCGTTAAATGTTGCAGGTTTAGTTTCCAATGGTGACCTGAACGGAGCCAGAGATTCGGAGCACCCTATGATGCGTCACAGTTCTGACCGCCGCCTTAGTTTGTCTGCAGCCACAGGGGACTGAGGGCCGAGGTTTTATTACTGTATTCGTATAGAAAGCGGTGGAAAAGTTCTACATCAGGCTTGTCTAATCCTGTTCTGGTGAGGAAGTACGTGGTAGGCTACGGTCAGGGGAATCAGGCTGCACCCCAGGCCTGATTATTCAATTCTATCGACACGTGGGCTTCATTTTTTTTCCTGGTGAAATGCTCAGCAACGGAATTCGAACCGCTGTCATCTTGCACACGAAGGGAATGCTCTGCGTTTGCGTCGTGGCTACATTGTTCAATGTGTGTCCTCGGGGCTGTTCAAATCATCATTTGAATTAGTTTAGGTAATAATGGCCAAATTTGTTCTCTGAAATTCCACAACAGGGACTTACATTGCAGATGACAGCGAAAACGGAGACGCCCTTGAGAATCACCTGCCAAGCACCTGCGAATACGACAAACAAGGATGAAACGCAGCAAAAATGCAGCGATATAGACTAATTGGAAGTGCAGGATTCTAAGGACAGCCGCTGTTTTTGGTCAGCTAGGTTTAAAAGCAAGCGCCACAAAGACTAACTCTGCCTCTCAGCATGACGTAGCTGGACCTTGTACTTATGCAATTTTTGCGTAAAATATATGGTATCTAGATGTTCAGTATTGTCACACGTGCACTTTCAGTAGCCCTAATACCGACAGCAACAGCAGACAAACATATTTTCATAACATATGACAGTGTCACGCTAAGGCATGCAGTTTCTGAAAAGGCGACTCAACAAAAAAGAAACGAACTTCTGATGAAAATAAGGCAGACATGGCTGACATTTTAATTGGTCACGACTTCAATGATAAAACGCACAACTTAGAACACGGTCTCCTGATTTGGGCTCACCAATATTCGGCACCCTCTCAGCGAGGGGCCTGCGCATCTGCGACGTGTACTTGTAGGCGTCCAGGCGGATCTCCACTATGTTGTTGAGGAGCGCGAACAGCGGCGCCAGCGGGAACGCGGCCACGAACAGGGTGACGAAGCCGAACTGAATCGCTGCGGGCGGGCAAAAGTAAGGTATGGCTGTTATGTGAACAGTGAAGCAACAATTGTGCGCACGTTTACAAAGCGCCAGAATCTCTACTAAGGAGTGTTTTTATTGGGGCTAGTTTGAACGTGCTTCTAAGTTAGACAGCATAGAACAAGAGCCAGGGCACGGGCCATGCAAATATGGAGCAGGCATCTGTTATCAATTGAAATTTAATGTCAAAACACGCGTTGTTATACACGTAACATGATACTGTATTTGATTTTTATTTAACAAAACAGGAAGTGTGGGGGAAAAAAGGTTGAAAATCCACTTCGATCAGTACCCTGTTCCCGTGAGGAAAAGTACAAAAAAAAAAACACTGTTGACAGAGGAACAGGCAGCAGCATTAATGGTGTAAAAATGACATTTCAACGGAGCTTAGAACGACTCAATTCAAGCAGGGGTTGGAGGAAGGAAACGAGGCACACGCACCCATCTCGAGGTACTCGTCGAAGAGAGACAGCGTGTGCCATTGGGCCAGCACGTAGTCGGTTTCCCAACGAGGCACGCAACTCCTTCGGTCTATGCTGTCTCTCGTCATGTGGTCCCGCCGCCAGGAACGCCACCAGTTCATCACCAGTCTGCGGTGGTTTCAAGGAACGAAACAGCCTTCGCTGCAAGACAGCTAGTTTGAAGCTGATGCCGACTTTACGTACACCTCCAATGCAGTTAAGATACTTTTGCAACATCCGATTCCCGCTTTTTAGATTTGCTAACAATACGGAGACTAATGTTGGAACCTAAAGTCCAAGTTATGTAAACAATATTACTAAGCAGCCCTTACTTCATATTTCAAGGGGGCTGAGCATTCTACGAGTACAATGAAAATTAATGTCCAAGAGGGAGCTAAGAGGCTGACTGCAAAACCATTTTTAAGCTGATTGAGCCGTTGAGCCGGAAACGACTGTAGATTATGACCAAGCAGGAATTGAAGAACAGTAATACTGTTAGCGACACCTAGGAATAGCTGACGACTAATAGATCTTAGCTTCTCGCGTTTGATTTCAACAATGTTTTTTGTTCTGGATTAAATTTTCGGCTCGCTTAGACTGGCTGCGAAGACAGGTGTTGGATTGTTACATTTCCAGTCATACTGTTTGCACTTTTTTCTACTCGCGTTATATAGCCAAAAGCGCTGGGTTTTTATTGATGATCATTCCTCTTGTCTTGCTCTGGTTTTTTGCGCTGTGATTACAAAAAGTTGAATTCAATAAAAAAGTAGGAACGTTAGACGATGTATAGAGCAAAATGGAATCTCACGGTTGTCCGATTTCCTGGATGTTGTTGATGACTTGCTTGCCCACCATGACAATGGCGAGCTGGACGCACACTTCATATAGGCAGCCACCTTCGCACTAAAAATAAGGAGAAAACTGTGTTACGGCCGTGGACATAATACATAAAATTTTGTGGCAGGAACGCTTTGCTTGAGGGAGTTTACTGTCAATGAATCAGTGGGCCCACGACCGTAAAGCGAGTGCGGTGGTAATTGATTTTTTGTTCAAGGAAGACGAAGGAAACAAAAATAATAAGCTTGGATGTCAAACACGTATATACTCAAGAGGGCAGAGTAGCAATTTTTAAAGGCATGAGTGTATAACGCTCGGAAAAAGTCGCGCTTTCAGGCATGTGTCCTCGTGTGTACTTGTCAGCGCTACGCAGATGGTGCCTTGCATACTCTCTTCAGTGCTATATTGGGGTTGTTCAGGTTTTGACTTTTTATATAACGACATCAGTTAGTCAAGGAACACTACCACTCGCAAACACCACCCAGATGAAACCGCCCCCACATGGGGCCTTCCTTCTTTAAATACTTATTGTCATGATCTAAAAACGCATGTTCACAGAATAGCGTGCTTCTGCTAAGGTCTGACAATGAGCAAAACGAAGACCTTCGATTTCTATGAAAAAAATGCTCTTATTCTGTGCTCACTCTTGCGTAATCTCGCTTTTAACTACACAGTATCTGTGTTTACCTACCAGACAAAAACAATAGAGTTAAACGTTAAATTGTAAAGAGAACAGGTAAGATTGTCTGTCCGGAGTTTAATGCGGTCTTTCCCTGAGCAAGAAAAAAGAGAGCGTTGTTTTCTGATGCACCTACCTTGTCCAAGCTGTATCCAAACAATGTTCCCTCCTTGCCAGGGTGTCCGGAGAACCTGTGTACAGGAAGCACAAAAAGTAGGTGAGCTTGTACAGTGCAATAATCCCAAGCTGCGCTTCGATGCTTGCAAGGTGACCTTCTGTTCGTACAGCAGGAGTTCTGAACGACTGAAACAAAGGCAAAATTACTCTTTTCTGTGCGCTCAATTACGACACGCGGAAGGTCTCAATAAAGGGAATCTTTAAGCTGTGACCCTATGCTCATTGCTGATCAGGCGTATGTTAAAATTATTAAAGGCATCGATGTTTGTTCAACTGCAAGGTAAGGCGATAATGAGGCTTCTGCACTGGTATATAATAGTCTGGTCTTGCTTTGAAAGTCGCAAGCCTGATTTAACAAAGGCCACAATGGCAGGCTGTGTTGCGTCGCAGTAAATGCTCTGCATTTTTACATTGTTTGTAGAGTAAGAGCAAAGGAAATTCTGGAAAGCTGTAACAAATATGGGATACAAATTTTCATAACATGCGTGCGCAAGCCTACCTTCCTTTAAAGAACGCGATGTATATCAATGAAGAATAGGTATTGAGGAACGTGAACAGGAACATCTTGAATGTGAAGCTGTCCTCGTATTCTCGTTGCGTCCTTGGGCGTTCTGAAAGCAAGATGAATTGTAGGAAAAAATGTATTTGGTGAAATTTCACTCTGCTGTAGGAAGGGTGCAGCAGTAAAAACTTTCGCGACAGTTAAAGAGTGCAACTTGAACGGTTTCAGAAGCTGAATTCCAAAAAAATAGGAGGCTTGTCTCAGGGGGTTGACCATTATCACTCGCATTAACAACAGCATTAGCTATAAAAGACCTGCCGTGGTGCTTCTTGCGGTGGTATTTTCCTGCGAAGCACCAGTACGCGTTCTAGAACTGAGCAGTGGCGGTAGCGTTTTCACGGAGGCGAAACGCGAAATGTTCCTATATTAAGATTTTGGTGTATTACGGTAACAAAGCCCATGTTATGAAAATTGCAACCCTCCAATACGGTGTGTCTTATAGCGAATATTGGGACGGCGGTACGAACTTTATAGGCTATGTATTCTGAAAACTTTCGTACATATGCGCAAGCCAATGTAAACTTGCCTATCTGAGTATCTGTATAAACTATAGTTTATCGCGGAACGATGATTATTGCCTTTAGTAACTACGGTCGGCATATCATGTGTTCAGTAGGGCCGTGGTGACTCTCACGTTCGCGCTGCACGAATAACAGGTATGCTGCAATATACTGTTGCCATGTTTCGTTGCCTCTTTGACGAATGTTACTGGGTTATAGGCGCCCGAACACAGTTTTCCTATTTTCTGTTCACCGTGCAAAGCAAGTTGCCCTGCTCAAGCTGTCTGGACGTGAAGTTCGGAACGACCACAATCACACGCAACCAATTCCTAGGCTTAAGGACTGTTCGCAACACTGTAAACACGTTATATGGAATGTAAAGAGCTGTGTTTAAAGTAAAGCAAGGCGCATAAAGACGGTCATTTTCTTTTCAAAGGCATCCCGTGTGAAGTTTCGGTATCACCCACTCCATGCTTTTTTTTTTTGCTCCTTGTCTGACCATAGCCTGACCGATAAAACCGTTTTGAATTGTGATCCAGTTGGCAGGTACGTGTTAACGCCTCCTGCCATGCCTGTCGTCAGCGCTCCTTGCCAATATGTAACACATCAGAAGAATGAGAAAACGAGTAAATACCCAAATGAGAAATGCATACCGATGTCAGTCAGTCGCGTAGCTATTCTGCTGTAGACCTGCGCGGAGTAGACCAGTAATTTCGATAAGAAAAGTTGTGTTACACAGAGTTAACAGAAATGATAATAGCTGAAGGAGTACCCTGTTCATGAGCAAGATGATGACGAGGTTGAGCATCGAGGCAGTGACCGCCGTGGTAACATGTGCCAGTGCACGCCAGTTCTGGTCCCGCGACAGCAGCGCAACCAGGATGATGCGGTAGGCGATGATGCCGAACACCGTGCATATCACCAGGCACAGCTGCGAGAAACGAACGTTACCAATGCATGTAACAGTTGGGTCTAAACGTGCGCTCTGTGGCACACGACGGAGACTCTTAACCGCGTGTTAATAAGTAGAATTGACTCGTCGACATTGCAACAGTGAATAACGCGCACTTGGTGAATCTACGGCTTGCTCGATGACTTCGCGGCCGTGCCACGTCACACTCCACTAATGCCTCCGACATCTTGATTGAATGTGCTGGCCGCGAGCGTCGTTTATCCACGGATTACGGCTTGGCCTTTGGAACATACGCTAATACCGGTAATCCAATCGAACTGCGGTAAAAAAAAGCGCTGGCTGGCGAGTCACTGCCAATATGTCAGAACCCTTGGGAGCCCCGCCAATAGATGTCCTGACTTCCGTTGGAGTTGCACTGCTGAGCACTATCCGGAATCGCCGCTTGCAGCGGCTATAAAACAGCGGCAGCAGTCAGGAACACTCAATGGGCTTTACTATTCCTCGGCCGGCTTCTCGCGTCATGTTTGTGATGAAATTCGCCAAACAAAACAGAGGAGTAGTGCATTTTTTAGTCGGTGTTGTAGCGAAGCCCACTGTTAGGAGGTCGCGACTTCTCCTTTCTCTAGCGCAGCACTCTATGTGCCGCGTATTTCCAGTCATACGAATCCCGGGCACAAGCCTTGCAGTTTGAGAGTTTTGTATGCATTGGGACCCTCGCTACCACAGAAAGCAAACTAAACGTTAGAACACTCCCTGAAAAGTCGGTAAACTAACATAAAGCGGTAAATTTCTTGAAATAAAGCATAAAAGAAATAGTTGAGCCGTATCACGAAAAATTTTACAACCGGACGGAAAGTCCGCTGGGAGTCGAAGCAAATCAATTAGAACGCATCCAAAAGCGATTACCATTCCATTGCGCCCAACTGCTCATGACCAGCTATGCCTGTACGGTTGCGCTGGCCCTGGTCGCTGCCGGCGACGGAGTCATGGTCGCTGGTTGTACTTGAGGCGGTTGGTAATTGCGCCTCTGAGCCCCCCTAGCCTAGAAGGTTCTTGACAGTTCACTGGACTGAAGGCATGGCAAATGATGCCATTCCATGAACTTATGTTAATAAGAACACCTTTTCTGTCTATTTTCAAGGACAGGGCGCGAGGCTCGTGAAAACAGGAAATATACGCATGAATTGCACCTCGATACGTGTACACGCAAAAAAAAAAAGAGACTGTAGGAGAAATCAGGGCATTCTTTTCTGACTCCTCTTGCGATGAAAGAATGGTGCCTTAAATTCTGAGGGGCGCTGCTGTGTGCTTCATGTAAATGTTGGTTTGTTTGCCTAAGGACAATAAATAAATGAGAAGGAGACGACGGCCTCTAATGTATCTTCTCTTTCATGCCATTCACTAAGCAGATGTGAATATTGTTAACTTACTGACGCATCGTTCAACTGGCGAACGGTGATGTCATCCATGGACTGCCGTTCCCGTCACTTACCATGAATAAAACGACGGAGTTGGCCCCGGATATTCTTATGATCTTCTCCCATAAAGGCACATAAGGCTCGTACCTCTGAAAAACGAATGGAAGAGCTGCTTTGGGACTTTTGCGAGTGGCATGCTCGCAGACGTAGTGAATTACTCGTTCACCAAATACAGGAGTTGGGAAAAAATAAATTAAAATAATATTTTTAAATGCAACAAGAAAATGAATAGTTTCTATATTTGCTGGAATTTGGGTGGCACAAAAAGCGTCTCGCGCGTGACCTGGCTACAGAATTAAAGGAAGTTAACATTTTATTAGAGCTCGTAAGTGTTAGAATTGAACAAAATGCGTAGGAGGAAGAAATATAGCCGATCTACTTCACCGGCACTTTTCTAGTTACAAAGGTAGCAGAGAGCCTTTCACCCCCTTCTTCCCCCACCTCAGGTGGGGGAAAATATTAATTTTCCTCGTTGTATTTGCTTAAAGAAAAATGCAAGTCTCACCATAGTAACTGGGTTCAGCTTGTATACAGTGGCCTTGGCTTCGTACTCTGGGTTCACCACATCCTGTATTGTTTCAAAGGAGACGAGAACAAAAATTGTCTGAAGGTTAAAAAAAAAAACCTTTGTGGTAGTTGCTAAACAAAGTGATTGGAAGGGCTAGCTGTGTGCACCCTGAAAAACAGAAGACCATAGGTTGATTGGCACATGCAGGGAGATTGCTCAGTGCATGTGCTCTTATTGGAGAAATGCGGTGATCATCAAGTGCACTGTTGTCGTTTACTCCTCAGGGCTTCTCGCCCGCAATAGCGATACATCTGCCCCATGAGTGCCTTATTGAGGAACTATTTAATGTTATAGTGAGAAGGAAAATGCCGCACTATTGGTTGTGGCAGTCGCCTACAAAGATGGACAGCACGGAAATTGGGTTGTTCCGTCACGACGCCCCAGGTTCGTGAATTCGCCACCCTATTTTAGTCATTTCATAAATTTACTACGTCTCTCCTAGGCCTCAGGCTTATTGTTGCACATCGAAGACTTTATTATAGAGACGAACGTTCTTATAAAAAAACATTTGCATATCTAACCTTAACGCACTGCTTTGAATTGCTTGGTTTTTCTAGTCCTCCATGCTTGCGCATTTTAAGGCAATATTTGGTTTAAGTGATCCTTAACTAATGTATGACAATTTTGCCATTACATGTTGCACATATCATTTCATCTGCCTTTGTTAATATTATTTCGCGCTATTAACTTCGTGAAGCAAAATTTACTTACGATTTACATGTATATCAGAAAAATATGCCTCTGTTACGGCGTTATCATACAATTACTGCTTGCTGCCTGCTGTAATTTTCCGCATCGCTTGATTTTATCGTTCCACACTTTACTTATGTTTGGTTTTAATATTTCACTCTAGGTGCAGCGGACCTGGCACCTCTAGCACGGAGCTTTGCTATAGACCCCTAGCTGCGCGAAACGCTGGAGACACTGTTGTGTCAACGTGCGTTTTTGTGCGCCACTCCGGAGGCATGAGAATAAAGCTGCAGAGCCGACCAGTTTCCATCTTGAAGAAGGATGAGCGTTCGTGGAAAACAATATAGGGGAAAAACAAGGTATATAACTTGCAGGATGTCGTTGTGGATTTTATGAGGGGAAGACCATCGGCACTAACACACTTGTACCGATTGCTCTCTTGTGGCTCCCGTCGCGTTAGTGATGTGAGGATGACAGCCTGGAAGATAGGGCAGCTAAAGGAGTTTAGACTTTTACGAATTGTAGGAAATGGTAAAAACGGAGAGCGCGTGATGTAGGCACTCTGTGTCCCGGTGTTTTATTGGGTAGGGGCCAAGACGATGAGAACTACGGAAAACACATGAAAACGTGAAACAATATTATTGGCGCCAAGTTAATTAAGGTCGAACTGAGAAAGTGGTTAGCTTAGAAAATTTTGAATGCCATTGCGAGACTTCTTGCTCTTCCACTTCTGCAATCTCTAACGTGTTGCTAAGGTACATCACCATCTTCAGCCTGACTACGCCCACTGCAGGGCAAAGCCCTCTTCCATGCATCGCCTGTTAACAATGTCCTTTGCCAGCTGAGGCCACCATATGCCAGGAAACTTCTTAATCTCATCCGCCCGCCTAAATTTCTGCCGCCGCCCTCTGCTACGCTTGCCTTCTCTTGGAATCCCCTCCCTTGCCCTCAAGGAGCAGCGGTTATTTGGCCTTCACATTACATGCCCTGCCCAAGTCCATTTCTCTACCCGCTTCCAGTCTCTTGACGTTACAACTATCATTTTACTTTCCGTAGGTCACTGCGTTGTCCTTAACTTAACCTGAACCCTTTTCGTTAGCCTCCACGTTTCTGCCACGTAGGTGAGTACCGGTAAGCTACAGGTCTTCTGTAGTGGTCTCTTGAGGAATAATGGTAAACTACCATTCATGATCTGAAAGAACCTAGCATATGCGCTCCGCCCCATTCTTATTCTTCTAGTTATTTCTCTCCCATGATCCTGATCAGAGGTCTTTACGTGCCCTAAGTAGACATATTCTCTTACCACTTCCAGAAATTAATCTGGTTTCCAGAGGGGCACATTGACACTACAGGAAACATTTAATGGACGCACTGTCTTCTGCACTAGGTGTGTATTTATTTAAACAAACCATCTACCTACTAGCCGCAGAGTAAGACCATCTTACTTTCAGAGGTCTGCTGACTGCGCATCACACAAACAATAACATTCGTTTAAAGCGACACTTAATATACTTGTTGTCGAGTCAAGTTGCCCTTTTCGTGTCCTACTCTGAAAAACAAAAGAAATCCCGAAGTCTCGGAGACGGTACGATAAGCGAGGAATATAAGCCGAGGAACATTTTGTACAGGTGTGCAAAATGCTGGTCTCTCATTAAGCCTATAAAAAGCTATCGCAGAGGCTTCATCAAGGGCTATTCATTAAAAAAATTTGTTTGAACAGGTAGTTCTGCATACTAAGAGTGACAGACACAAAAGCCATGCAGAATTTAGTTGCAATCCATGGGAAATCGCAGCTACGGTTCGTGAAATTCTTTGCATGTTACACAAGTGAGTGAGCGCACTAGCCGGCACATTATGACACTAAAATGTGAGCAATCAGACC
Source organism: Amblyomma americanum (assembly GCF_052857255.1). Classification (NCBI taxonomy): domain Eukaryota; kingdom Metazoa; phylum Arthropoda; class Arachnida; order Ixodida; family Ixodidae; genus Amblyomma; species Amblyomma americanum. The sequence goes on along the minus strand of NC_135505.1, from coordinate 92,498,000 downwards.
TGCAGGATGCGTGATGTAGGCAGTTGGTCTCAGGAAAATATCAATATAACACTGCTTCTTTTGCATAGAAGCGTGACCCAAGTGTTCTCATTATGGTTTAATAATCTTGCTTGAATTATTACTCCTAAGCGCTCACTCATCAAGCATACACAGCTAAAATAACCAATTTCTGGGTACCCCTGCCCTCTCAATATGACCAGTGGTATTGAGAGCAACTTTCAATACATACTTGAGCAGACTGCCGTCCCCGTATGCGTGGAAAACGAGGGAGAAAGTATTGCTGAAACTAGGCGGAAGGTTGGGAAAGGGAGGCAAAGAGAACTAAAAACGAGCTCGACAACAAGAGTCGAGCATTTTAGGCAGTATTCAATAGCGCGGAAATGTATTTTTGACAATTTCAAGGCGTATCGACATTGGAAAATATGCAGCGGACATGTAACAACTTTTTTTCAGCAGCGCAGAGGACAAAGGACGTGACAGGTGCACAGACACGGCGCTGTGTCTGTGCACTTGTCACGTCCTTTGTCCCCTGCGCTGCTGAAAAAACCATGTCACACCAACTTGCCCAAGCCTCTACAATGTAACAACTTATTTTAATGGGAAAGTAGACACAATTCACCGCATATGAAAATCAGTCCGGGCACAGAAGTTAATGAAACTTTTAAGCGGATAAAATAGTTCATAACTCGAGAGCATTTCTACTCCTAAAGAAATGTTCCTTAATTTAATGTTAAGAGCTCCTGCGGCCAGTCATTAACACAAGTACTTCGGCGCGATGGCGCAAACAACTTATCAAACAATGTGATACACAACACGGCGATGTTTCACGCCAGCAGCCTATTGTCTGTACAGTATAGCTGCAGTGACATGCAACCCACATGATAGTAAAGTAATCTGGAGCTTTAAGAGAGCTAGGGTTAAACTGTGTTCATTAAGAAGGGTAAACTTTAAATGATCTCCGAAAAGGAAACCAATAATAGTTTTTTACGAATTTTTTTTGTCCTGATGCAAAATACACTGACGATTGTTACACACCCTGTTATATTGATGTCAATGCTTCGTCAAGAATAACGGACGCTGCTTGAATATCGCGATAACTAGTGCAGTTTTCGTTTTCTGAAAACTGGATTAAGAGAAAACTGATAAAAACATCCTAGAAGCAGGGCTTCACGCATGAGTACTCAGAAGGAAGCACTGGAAGATGTCTGAAGGAGAAGCTCTGTACAAGGCAAGTGCGGGGGCTAGTTGGTGCTACATAGGGGAGATATCGCGCTAACTTACACAGATACCACATGCACAGAACAGGAACAGACGAAGCGCGTACTTTCAACGCAGTTTATTGGAGTCGGTTGCTGTCCTGTGTATGTCGTATCTGTATAAGTTACCGCGATATCTGCAACAAAAGAGGTCCGTACCATTGGCCAGGCTGCATCGTTCTTAGGCGGGCTGCAGGGGACTTAAAAATGAATTTACAGCCCTTCATTACTTATTTTTGCTCCAATCTACGTTCAACGTGCAGCCTTTTTGATTCTTTGCGAAAAGCCAGACGGGTCTATTAAAGTCGACGCATCCCAGCAAAGCTTTGAGGTTTGCTGCTTGGAGCTTTTCAAGGCATCTAAAATTCACTTATCTACAATGATACGGTTAGCTTCCTTCAATTACTCTGACATTTAAATGAGACATTACAGCAAAGAATGTCCGGATGGAAGTCAATTCTGGCGGAAGCTATTATTCAATGAAAGAACCAGAATAGCATCAGTTTTCACTAGTCGCTCAAATTCGAGCTTTTACTTCGCGTAAATTATATGGCTTATGCGGATTTTTTTCCGGTGGTGTTATAAAGTGTCAGTGTACTAGCATTACTACTAGCTGGCACAGCAGTCTCACTGCAGCTTGCATGTTGTAACTACTTAATACAGGAACTTTTTTGCCAGCTCATCAGTGGTATGCGGTGATAAGGTGTGGGAGCACGAAAAGGGTATGCCCAAGTGTTTTGCAGGCTTCTGGCGTCGACGGATTTCTGAAGAAACAAAGCCGTTCTGCTTTCGCTGTTGACAGACTGCAGTGCAACTACAACAACAAAATGTCAATGATATGCATGTGTGTTTGTTTTGCAGGCACCACCTGTCTGAAAGTTTTAGATTTTTTTAATTGATTCGGTGCTTCAAACTTGAAGAGCATTAAAGCTGCGCGATTCTTGACTTATGGGCGCTAACAGTGTATAGTTGTCTCACCGTGAGCGAGTCGATGTCAGCCAAGTTCCACTCCCAGCCCAAAACGCACTGTCGCCTCTTCCAAAGCTCGATGAAGATGGTGGCTACGCGAGGTACAAACGGATATATCAGATGATTTCTTGCATATGTCCCAATGCGATAGTATTTAGCTTGTCGTCATGCAGTTTCCGCTTTATCCGTAGCGAAGTTCCCTAATTGGTCGAGAGGCCACATGGCTTTGTGGCATCGTCACACCGTGCCCAACATGGCCGGAGCAACATGCACCCCCCCCACCCCCCACCCCCCCAGAAAAAAAAAATCCCCAGAACCCCTAGTTTTAGCAGTAGGCTCTACCCAGAAAAAGGATTAAGGTGGTTAAGTGTGGATTAGCGGAAGGATTCAGGTCACTTAGTGGATCGGAGGGTCAGTTGGAAGGTACACGAGCATTCAGAAGGTGATGGTTGGTTTGGTTTATGGGGGTTTATCGTCCCAAAGTGACTCAGGCTATTTCGACCAACTGGGGTTTTTTAACGTGCACTAACCCACGCCTTTCGGGTAATCAGCCGAGTGCCATAACCACTGAGCCACAGCGGCGGCTAGATGGTAATGAATCATGCACACCATATAAGGACAGCGGAATTGGTTCCAACCGTAGTTTTGGCGGGAAAGTAGAATAATATACATTCATTGTAGACACCATTGCAGGCAACCTAAAGGTTATTTCTTTCGTTCTTTAAGAAAGCCTTATTTTAACTAAATTCTTGATCTAGTTCTTATGATTTACGTTTTTGTGTTATTTTTGATATTTTTGTTCTTGACGCATTTTGAAATTTTCTATTGACGTTACGATTACTGAGAATGAAATCACTAGAAACTAAAACTGTGTTACTATTTGTCGGATTATGAGCATACAGACGTCGCATATAAGGGCGGCATGATTTTATTTTTTCTGCAGTGTACGAATTTAGCTTTGTATTTACCGTCCGCGCGGTAGTAATGAACATAAAATTGTTGGTGACTGCTGCCGCTGCTGCTAATGTCAAGACTTGTTATGCTTTGTGCGTACAGCAAGACACACACTGCAAAGACTTTTTTTGCACACAGTAAGGCGGTAAAGCTGAAGAAAACAGTGGTCCGCACGCTTACCCCACAGGGCCATAAATATTGAGAATCCAACGGTGGCTGGGTTATCAAACATGTACACGATCTGCGGAATAAATAAGAGAGAAAGGTGATTACGTGAGTGGAGAACTATCGCATGTTGCAATTCATTGTTTGTTTGTTTGCTAGATGCCGGCTCTACCTGCACTGAAAGATTCAGCTCGCTTAGGAGGCTGCAGCGGCACTCAATTTTATTGCAACGACTCAGAAACAGAGGCCAATAGCCCCTACGGATTATGCCCCTTTCGTTCATTCAGTTAAGCGGACACTGACCCCAGCAGCTTCCTCACCGTGATGCTTGGTTTTGTCTCATGGGAAAATGTATTACGAAATAAAACTTGACATTCAAAAAAAAGAATGATGTGGTAGAGTGTGAACATTTGCCGGACCTCTCATTAGTTCCTGACGCTTGAAGTGAGGTAAAGAGAAAATGCTTCGACGGTTGGGCCTTTATTGGTTTGTGTCCTCAAATAAATCGCGGGTATTTATGAGTCATTGTGAAATCGCAAGGCAGCAGAATGTCTCTACAGAACGTCTCCTCCATCGGAGCAGGGGCGAGAGAAAGGAGAGAGAAGAAAATAGAACTGGAAAACAAGAAATGCCCGGTCGGCTACCATGGCTTGAGGGAAGCGGGAAAAAACAAAGGATGGGAGAGGAAGAGAGAAGAGACAAAACTTATGTTAAGCGCCTGCAGATATATCCTTGCATCAGAAGTCAACATTGAACGTTCTTGTGCCACAGAGTAAAGGTATTTCAGAAGTACATGAACGTCTTTGTGCAGCATGGAATGGTAAGATTTCATCTGAAGAATCATGGCCTCCAAGAACAGTCATTTTCAGCTGGCTGAAGGCCATCCATGGACACATAGGCGGGGTGTCGAAAGGAAGACACAGGCAGAGCATATGTGGAACAGACTGCTCACATTTAGGACTTCCGCGAGCCGAGATGTATGTTGTTCAACTCGGATATGAATACGCTCTATAAAATTGCCACGCTCACTGGCAGCTCTAGAAAATTTTGTGCCTCGCATGTGAATCAGAATAGAGTCGAATGATATCCGTAGAAAAGAACTACCTAAAGACGAACACTATCCTCAACGGTGGCTCAAAGGGTTATGTCGAAGAGTGCATAGTAGCGAAAGGATTCGTCACTGCATAGCATCTACATAGGTGGGCATTTTGTTGTGGAAACGCAAGCTCACTTACCTTGCTGAAGGTACACTTGGTGTAAAGGTAATCGTAAGTGCAGCGTTTCTTGCAGCCCGGGCACAGGACAAAGCTGCCGGCAATGTCAGGATCGCAGGTCTCAGCCCTTGCAAGAGGACAAACAAAAAGTAGCAAATAAGGCCAGCCAATAAATCAGCTCATCGGCATTTGAAAGGAATATTAATTATTTAAGTTTTCGGTTAAAATGGACAATGCACGCAGATGACTGTAGTTATATTGAATTAGGCCTGTTTTGAAGGTCAAAGGCCACTTCACAGATACAGCGGAACAGCGTTATAACGAAAAAGGTTTAAAACGAAATATAACGGTTTATAAACTCTGAAGTCTATGCGGGCCGCGGAAAAAACAGGGATATGTTAACAAGGAGCATTGCTGAAGAGGGCAGGAAAAGACTTGTTTAAATTTTTAATTCCATTTTTTAGGCGTTGCAGGCGATAAGGGACACCGTAGAAGTGTTCTGGGCGGGGATTCCGTATCGAGTATTTCGTCTAGATGGCTTCTCCGGGTGAGAATAAGTACGCCGAACACAAGTACGCCAGCACTCATCAGAAGCAGGATTAATGTGAGCTGTGTTGTACTCAGCCAACGCAGCCGCAGGTAAGGCTTTTGGCACTCGACAGACGTGGCCAAGGTAACCGACGCCTATAACGGGCCAAGGCCTGTAACAAAGAAATGTCCGCGCCTCTTCCGATTCCTTACGACGAGGCTAAGTTCTGATTAGTACAGAAGGTCGCTTCGAGCTTGTAAAGTTAGATTAACTTGCCGAAAACACTTATCGGCCATCTTCACAGCCAACTGTAAAAAAGCCCAACTTTGCTTCACTCTTACTGACCTTCACCGCTTTTTTTCATACAAAGACAATAGATGCTTTTACGGATTCCTTCTGAAGGAGTGATTTAACTTGAGTTTCTTCCACCTTGATATTCGTGTCAATCATTAACAGAGAAAGCAGCTATGAAAGGTCATCATAATTTTTTTTTCTCTCCTGTACACGCATGGACGCGGCCGGCCTGTCAGCGCAAATCCTGTTTCCGTCTACTCACGTCGGTGTGTTCGTGGCCATCTCGAAGACGCCGTAGAGCGTTGTCATGACTCCCACCACGGCGGGCAGAAACAGCATAGAGGTGTAGAATCCGAGCCAGGCAAAGTACAAGCCTGTCTTCTCGCCGAAGTAGCGCCTGCGAAGTGTGAACCTCTAGCTATAGAGCGCCAAACGTCTGCATTTTGAAAGCGGTTTTACCTTCAAAAGAGCAAGCCCTTCAAGATTTTTGTGCAGTATTTAGTCTTAAAGTCATGAACGGTTGGGAGATATAAAACACAGAATTAAAAGGTAGCTCTTGAAGTTGACCGGAACTGATTCGTTGGTTATGGCGCATGACATAATACTCCTGATGAAGATCAAGCAGCAAATTACACACACGCGCACAGCGCACTCCCAACCCTGTGTCATGAGAAATATAGGGATGCTCACTGTATTTCAGAGAGTCATTTGCTTCAACAGTGCAAATTTCAACTCCGTCAAGAGCAAATCTTCTCGCTCAGCTAAGGAAGTGATGGGAGAGGAAAAGATCTGATTTGCGGGTGAAAACACCTCACAAAATGAAGCCGATATTGTAAGCCGGCAGTTTGCACAAAATTGAAGATGCTCGTAAATAAATGACAAAAGCTGCTAAAACACGATTTTTTTTTCGCCAAAGGGCAATGGTGCAGCACGCAAGCGAAGCAGCGCGACTCAGTGGAGCCCTGGACTAGGGGCCCAACCCTGCTTTGAAGGTCAAGAGTCTGCAGCGATGAAGACCAAGACCGAACGCTGAACCCTTAATGGACCAAACAAAGTTTTTCTCTCTCTCTCTTTTCTCACATTTACCATTTAAGTACTGCAGTTACTCTGCATCCGCTCATATTTTTTTTCGTTCAGTAGAATTCCTGGCATAATAATTGGGAATCAGGTTTGCTTTAGATGCCTTGGAGAAGCCAAAATATTCATTTCAGAGAAATATTTTTCATGTTATAAGCAGGCCTTTGTTTATATTAGGTACATCGACAATAGGCCTCCACAGTAAACAGTGTTTGAAGCGCGAAATATTTAAGGGCACGAAATACTAGCCTGATGAGAACCAGTGGTTGCTCCTTGTACCACGCTGCAGGACGGGCCCATTCGCTGTATAGTAACTGCAGGAGGAAAAATCAAAGTTAAAATGTAAGTGCTCCGCACAGCAGTAGTTCAGTGCTCGTTCTAACCAAAGCACGTTGCTATGCCGTGTTAAAATCATTCATGATAAAAACCAATATACCCTCCGTTCAGTGGGGGCCTCCGTAAGGGGGTCGAATGCCCCCCTGCCGCACGGACCCTGCGCGAAGAAGTATAGATAAGAATGAAAAACTGAATCAGTTTTGAAGAGTACTTCAAGATGGAATAGATCGTGAATTGCGTTACTTATCACACATTAAAATGCGGCTTAATGCCACCGTGTAGCGAAAGAAGATGGTTATGAAGCGTTTTCAAATCTTAGCACTTGAAACAAAGTTCATAGCTTGAACGAAAACCTCTGCCGCCGCTTTAAATTGTTGCTCAATTTGGTCTTGCCCCATCAGCAGATAGTCGGCCTGGTTTGCTCAGTTACTAGAGGCTTCAGTCATGGTTTTGTTGCCCTGATAAGTTTTCTTCAAATGCGAAGATTTGGAAGAATTACTTAATTGTTTCTTGTAGCCCTTTGTTGACGCTCAAGCTAGTGGTAATTAATTCTCAAGCAGTGCGAAAAGTTGAGCATGTAGTTAGTGGCTCATGACGGGTAATTTAGAGCAAAATAAAGGTCGGAAGACGTAAGAAAGCCACGCACGATGATCGGCATCCATCCCTAGTTTTTCTTTTCTTCTGCTTATTATCTAAATGTCAATTAAAAACTTGTTGCAGGAAGAAGTATTAGGAAACCAAATACTGTTGAGATATCGGTTATTAAGCATTCCCAAAGTTTTCGGGAAAACTGACTGAGTAAGTCACTTTGTGCGTGCTGTTAACTTGTGGGAACAAAAGAGACCTCCGGCCAACTGTCCTCCAAGTGGCAGTGAAAAGCAGCGTCGAATAAGAATCAACGCTAGTTGTGGACACTTACATCATGCAATGGGTAGGCTGCCAAGTAGACCTGTTCGTTGAGCAGCCTGTAAATGCCTGAAATAGCAAAGACGATGAACGCGAGCATTGAGCGTTTTTTGGACCCGAAAATGCCCTACCGCGCGAGGGGCGCCAAATTTTGGTTAGGCACAACGAAAAGTTAGCTTAGCTTCTTGAGAACGCTACTCAGCCGGGTTTTGTGCTAGCAATCGCCGTTTAGTGATGTTCCAAAAGTTCTTGGTTAACGTTAAACTGAAATATAAAGACCACGCGCTCAGCATTATTATACTTTGCCTACAGCATAAACATTAAAGTATTCATTTTCATTTTATGTCGCTACTACATTCATGAAAAAACTTATAGCGCTTGACAAAAGCTTCGCAAAGAAGCGGACTACACAGGCGCTATTTTAATTTTTTTTTCACAAAAAAGCACCTGCCTAGATCACAACAAGTCACTACCCACCACAACGCTTAACTTACATCCATGGCATCCAGAAAACCTTCTCTTTGCTTGGCAGCGATACAGAGGGAATGTTCATACAAATATCTCTCAGTTTTCTAATGTGTCTAGCTGCCACTATCATACCTGATAATTTGCTTTCAACTCCTGCCTATGAATTTGTATTATTTGAAAATAGAACTTGAATCACCTGGCTTGCCCTCCTTACAGCGTTCGGATACCGAGCAGCTACCCTGATTACGTCCATGTAGGCAAGTACAAATTTCACAACAAATAAATTAAAATAGGCTGCCCTATTTCTTTAGGAGTTCAGATGAGCAGAATAGCCTGCTGACTCGCTATTATTATTTCACTATGGTATAAGCAATATACAAAGACGAGAGGACAGAATACATAGAAGCACTGACTTGCAACGGTTCCAAAGAATTTACTTTCATACTTTTATTACCGTCTATCTCATGGCACCACACTTCAGAACACCCTTGGAGTAAGTGAACAAAATAAAGGCTTAAGTGAAGTTTTCCTCACCTTTTTGTCGATCGTTGTCATCGTACGTCGTCCGCATAAGGACTTCCCATGCAATCCGGCTCCTAATCGCTTGCGAGAAAATCGTGTCTTTATTTTGTATTATGTACCTGCGAAGGCAAAGCAAGATGACTGAAAATACAGCTGAGCTACTGGACTTCTCCGAACATTGTCTTGCTATATACAGCGTAGCTGCTTGAAGGTATAGTGAATTCGGCTTTGAAGATTTTAATTATCTAGTTTAGAAGTTGTAACGCACAATGTTAATTTGTAGCGGCAGTGGTAATGTTGGCATGGGTGGAAAAGGCAGTTTGGTTCGCAACTGTAAAAACGGAACCTTGTTGGATAAATATTGCCTGATGCGTTCATGAGTGTTTAAACGCATGCAGCTACTCTTTCATAATCAAGAACATCACCATGGAAAATCAGTCGTGAGAAATTTTTGCAGTCGCAGTCGTTGGCGACAGCAATGGATTGCGGCTGCTTTCACAAAGTTCTCTGAACTTATAAGCAACCAAGCGCATCTCATTTCACGTACATGTTGGTGGTAGAAAATTGTAATTAGTAAATGTTGTGTCAGAAAAAGTTGTACATCAAAGCTTCTGCATATACCGCTGCGGTTAATGCTTTCTTGTCTTTTGTGAACCTAGGGGTTGATGACGTCAGAAGAATACATGGTCACGTGCGCTAGTTGTGATACACGACGTCACACATGGCGAGCACGGACACACAGCGCACGATAAAGAACGAGCAATTGCGGTGCTTTTGCCATCACGTACGTTGCATCGGTGACACACACTCACACACACACATCGATGCAATAACAGGAAGCGAGACACACATCAGGTACACTACGTCTATGGAAAGCTGGGCTATCTACGTGATAGGCGAGCAATACGTGGGTACCATAGAGGAAAGGCCGGGGTGACTACGGCGGGTGTGCTACAGTTACCACTTGGAGCAGATGGCACGTCAGCCACTTTTCTTATTCTTTCGCCTGCAAAACAGAGCGTTTAGAAATGGCCTAAACATATTCTGGTAACAAATGGAATACGTTTGGTTCTAATTAGTGCTCATTTGGGTACAGCTCTGTTTATTCTTAGTTTCAATTGTTTTTCTTAAATACAGTTTCTCAAGGAAAGGAGCTCAGTGATACCCTTATCCTGGCTCGTGCTTGGGGTACTTACATTATAAAATCAACAGCATGTTTTGCAACTGGACTCTTTTGAAAGGGCTGATCCTGCTAACATGAATTTGACTTGAATGAATGGCATTGTGCTCGATGGTCGTAAATATCCCTAAACTAGCAGCGGTTCTAAAACTACTCCTGATCGTCTATCGAAGTTCCGTGAATGGATAGGAAAGAAATTTCGAAGAGAGTGTCTTCGTAAAGGCAGGAACACCCACCTCCAAGAAGGTTTCGTTTTTTTCTGATGGTAGGAAAGCAAGAAAGATGTCCATTGTGCGAAGAAGCACAGCGCGTGCAGTGTGCTGTGGGGAGCGAAACGATCTGCAAATGTTAATGTTTAGATGATAGAGCAAAACTGAACCAAGAAACTTGCAGCGTGTTGCGCGCTACAAGAAGGACTCCTGCGACAGAGCATAGCCAACATCCTTGCTGGCTCAGGACAATGATGTCTTTACGTTGCACAACGGCAGTCGTTGCTGATTACGCTCTACGCATCACAGCATGAAAACCATACAGAAGTGAGTGGTGACACTGCACGAAAATATTTTGCTTTTTTGGAATTCCAAGAGTGTTACATTGGTACAAGAGTATTACATTGGAGATTCCAACGTTGCACTATTTCAAGATGAGTTCTGGACCTTCCTAAGTATGTTACATATTACGGGAAGAGAATTTAACAGCTTTCAGTATACAGCCGTTCTCTATAAACAGCAACATGGGACCAGTACGCGTCTATTGCGTTTTAAGCCTAACATGGCGTCATGCCACCTGCTCCATCGCATGCGTGCACGTGAAAGTCGACGCACTTACGACTGGGTTTCTTCCTCATCGTCTCTGTGCGACCAATGAATATGCGCGCAGACCAGCGTCACCGGAAAGTGGCAGTGGAGAGGAGGAAGCGTTACTCACCCGAAACCGCGCAATGTGCAATGACGCTCATTATCTAGAACAGTTTCGATAACTTTGCACTGCTGCTTTTTGCTGCAAGGGCAGTTTAGGAACTCCTGCATTAAACATACTTAAGCAGCTGCACAGCGCTACTGGTAAGGTTCCGTGTCTGCTATAGAGCCATAGTAAAATAGTAAAACTCTCCTATTATAGTGGCTACTACTGGCAGACATTATAAAAGGAAGAAAGCAAGCAGTACAGGTGGAAATAATTGAAGCAGCAAGAAAGAAAAAACGGCCGGAACATAACACATGCTCTCTGTTAATTTTCATCTTCCTGTTGAAATTGTTATTAGGGTTGATGTACTTTTTAGCACTATGAAATGTAAGACTGACTAATATTTAGCATGAAAACTTTTTTTCATCCTTGCAGTGTTATAAACATGTTTTGGATTTCAATATTTATTTATATGCTTTCAATTCTTGAAGAGAGGGGACACCTCTGTAACAGACGAATACGCCACAATGTCACGAAAATGAAGCCAAAGCAACAACACTGAAAGAATTATTAATCGATTCAATGAAACCCCAGACATTCAATTACATGCTTGTAAGTAATGGGCGAAGGTTCTGGTTCTATGGCTTATTTTAAATTCAAGTTCTGACTGAGTAATAATGCACCAGTTTAACCAATTCTATTCTTGTGGAACTCGGCGGGCAACGAAAAATGAAAAACCAAAGATATTGCAGCGGCAGAAAAATTCTTGTCACGTACCTACGTGTCGGGAATTCCTATTTGAAATGAGGCGATTTAATTGGGCGGCCTGAACACCCTAATTCAATAAATGCAAATAGAAATGGTAGATCAGGTCCACAAAAATCTTTGTGGCTTTTAGTTGAAGAAATTGTTGCAATCATGTTTGCAAAAAAAGAAATATTTTCAATGCTAAAGCATACAGCAAGCTTTTTTCCTGAACAAAATACGGCCCTAGAAGAAACGGCTTTGTGTACATTCATCTATTGCAAGTAACGTATGGTGACGTACTCACTTACAGGTAGCTGCAAAGGTTAGCTTAGCCCTTTTAGGTGCCATTTTTGTTTTGTTCAGAAATAATTATTTTTCCGCCAACACAGTATATTCAGGGGTCAAGAAAACCAATTTGTTAATTTTTAGCACAAAAACCTAGCGGGTAAGTTTCTCAAGGATATGCAAAATTGCTCACAAAGTGCCAGATTGCTTAAAAACAGCAAAATCTAAATGCCCGGATTTGCCAATTAAGCGCCCGAGGGATCGACATTGCGCAAAAACATCGAGGGTATTACTGGCGGCAAAATCTGTCTGCACAAAAATGGCGGATGACGTGCCACCGAGCTCACTCTTTAGTGAAATATTACTTACTGCGCTCGCACAATGACACTAAAGAGCAACTTAGTTTTGACAAGAGTGATGCTAAATTCGACTGAAACAATGAAATGGCTCCTAGCTGCAGCACACTCTCAGAAAATGCTGTGAGTTTGCCGTCTGCACAATTGTGTACAAGGCGTCTGAAAGGGGTAGATGCGTTTTTTTACAATTCCTAAACCATGCTAGATATGCAGTGAAAATAGAGTGCAATCAATAATGCTTGCGCAGTTCATTGGTGGCGGTTAGCTGATGATTATACGGGCAAGTTGTAATTATCATCAGCCTGACTTCATCAATCAAGACAAAGGCCTCTCCCCTACCTCTCTAACCGTTTCCTTAGCCAGCTGCAGCCATCTTATCCAGGCAAACTTCTTTTTGCCGCCAAATGCTAGGCTTGCCTTCTGTTGGTATCCAGTCCGTTACCCTTAACGACCATCGGTCATCTTGCCTTCGCATTACATGCCCTTCACAAGCCCATTTGTTCCTTTTGATTTCTACTAGGATGTCATAAACCCGTGTTTTATCCCTGACCAACCGTGCCCTCTTCCTGTCATTTAACTTTACACCTAGCACTTTCCTTTGCATAGCATGCTGCGTTGTCTTCAAATTAAGTATCTCTTTTTTCTTTAACCTCCACGTTTCTGACCCATAGGGGAACGCCAAAGATATACGCAGGTAAGCATATCTTTTTTATTAAAGGTTTAATTCCTACTTTTGGTGTGATGCCGGTCATAGACTTTGTAGGTATTACCTAGAGAGTAAGCTGGCGCCACAGTTAATGCAGTTTCCTTTATCCACCGCGGGAATGCCGGGAATACGAGGTTTCGTGTTTGGCATGGCTAGTGTTGGGCCGAAAACGCAAATACTCCTTCAAAATCGGTAGCTGCGCCACAGCGCTATCCTCTTCGTGATTTAAATGATATATTATTCACTTCAATAAATTAAACTCAAGTGAAGTTCTGTTTTACGCAGGCACAGAAACTTTCACATCATTTCTTGATGTTTGTCCCGAGAAGAGTCGCATTGCTAGGGATAAATTCAAGTTATAACGCGATAGTATTAAAGACAAAGTTTCACAGAAAATTCGGCGTCCGCGTCGTGAGCAAAAAACCACGAAAATCACGAGCCTCACTCTCGCAGGTGGCGTCCAGAGAGCAGCCTAGGAGGCAGGTGGGCAACCTAGTTCGCGTCACCTTGCGGCGTCATCACAACTTAGCCACCGGATAGTGAGCAAACTGCCCACCATGGCAGGTGGCAGTTAGTCATCGGTCTCTCGGCAAGAGCAACCTGGGGCGCACAAGCTCCACCGATGAGAGCACCTTCCATCGCAGGGCATTGGCGCATCGCTTAACCGCTGCACTACTGCGCCAGGAGGGGTATGAGGACTCGCAGGCATCTATGCACGTAATGTAGAGAATGACCTTTTGCATATATGGGAATTAACCATTACGGTACCGCGTCATACCCTTAAGGATGAGCTTAGGTGTGCCACCAATTTTTCTGCCCAATAATAGCCAAACCAAGCACAAAATCTCATCTTCCCGGCACCTTGGTGGATGAAGTGCAGTGCCACCAGTTTTCTCTCTAGGGGGAAACTCTACGATGCAGGCTAGTGCTCGCGGTTTCCTTTGATTCTCCCACTTGGCGTGGAATCGAATACGCCGCTCTTGGTTTTTTAATTACACGATTAGCGCCAATTCTACACTGTTACCAATAAGAAGTGAACAACCCTTTTCTCTTCTTTCTCCTTATTATCTTTCCTTTACTGCGCAAGAGCATTGTCAAAGCTCTTCTTCTGCATGAATTACCGGCCAATTTCGCTGCAAGCGGTTGCTGCTACGTCCCTTTGCTCGCAGCTTTTATTAACTAATTCTCATGTTATTATTCTTTAGCTAAATACGTGCCCTTTATTTCCTTCCGCTTGCATCGCTGGTATTTAGGTTTGCAGCAAAATGGCGCATACGTTGAAAACCGAATACAGCTCTATGAATGGAATACGTGACGACAAGGCGATAACGAAGGGATAAAAAATTCTTATACCTGGCTGCAAGATTTTTATGCTGGTGTTCTTTTGATTACAGGCCTGGTCGGAATGGGGGTGAAGGCGAGATGGAAGAAATAAGACACTTTCAAAAATAACGTACTTTCACAGACACAGTTTAAATATGAGCTTGTGCATACTGCAAGAAGAACAAAATGTTGCTGATTCTGAGTAACATATGTCTCATTCTTGACTACAAACTTAAACGCTGTTTAACTACATGATTCCGGAAATAAGTGTCAAGTTGAAAAAAAAAGATTTTTCCATATGCCATGTGCGCGCCTTGAAAAGCGCACCAGAGGTGAAAAATCACAAACTAGTTCCTGAGTGCCACCTCGCTATCTTAAGGTGGTCACAAATTTGTTGACAGAGCTTGCAAAAGCAATTTGTTTTCTCTTCTGATTGCGCATGCCAACTTGAGGTACTCACATATGCTCTCGCTGACGGACAAACTCGGCGTTGAAGTACTGCTTTTCGTCGGGTATAAGCTCCTTGTTGTAGGGGAACGGGGTCCACATCTTGGCCCATATCGCCTCCAGAGCATTGGGCTTACTTTCGTTTTCAATCTCGGTGGATTCGTCTCCGAGCTGTGAAACCAGAAGCACGTCAACAGTCGATCCACAGATCAGTTCAAGTAAATAGTAACAGCTAACCTATTGTTACATCTAGGAGTCCACAAACTTAACAGTGGTGGGCAGAGCACATGCGAGCAAAAAATAATTTTTTGCGTGGGGAACTGCGTATAGAAATATTGGCCGGAATAACATATGGCCCTGCATTTTCCCACGTGTACACACTGAGGCAATCTGAGGGATCGTAAAAAACTTGCGATGATGGTGGCAGAATTTTGCGCGTTAAATTTTTATTAGAAGGTTTGAAAAATGAAAGCCTGTAATCACGAAAAAAAATAACTAGCAACTTGAAGTTCCAGCTCACGAACCTTGTAGATTTACTTGTGCTTACCAGAAGGAATGCAAGTGCACGCACGAACGCACGCACGCACGAACGCACGCAATAAACAAAAAACACACTCTTTGTCTCTGCTGAAATTAACGCGTAAACTTATCGTTCGCTCAGAAGTCATGCGAGGTCGAGTTGCTGCTACCTGTGGCCACTGTAGTTACACGTTGTGCGTGTCATAGTTTGTGCGTGCGTTGTGCGTGCCAACACCGTCAGGTTTGCGGGAATTTGCATGATGTGCAGCAGTGCTCAACTTTTATTATTCCTAAATGCATGCGTTGAAGAGTGCTTCACTGAAAATTGCACATCCCCGGTAAAAACCCTTCAGAACACCACGTTTGCTTTTCAGCCACATAGTAAGACGCTTACGGCCTCTGTAAAGCTTCAAATCGGTGTTGAGCGAGAACCACTACCATCCTCACCTTTAGAGACCTTTTGGTCATTATGGACGCCGTTGGTGCGTCACTACACGGCTGAATATCAAACCATGTGGTCCGCAGACTTTGGCAAAGGGTGCTGCTGATATGCCACGTGTGCGATAATCATTCCCTTTCTTTATTGGTGCCGTAGACGTTGAATCACGGATATTGATCGCTTCCCTTCTTATATAGAAAACTTGTAGTATCGCTCTTTGTATCTGCGTTTGCACCATTTCTAGATTTCACGGCTTTCTCGGGGAAAGAGAACAAAACAACGTTTGCAGTGATGAGCGAGACTTCCCTGATGCCTGCAGGATAGTAATATGCCAGAGCGCATGATATTGCCATTATAGCTTAGTTTAACTTGTTGTTCGAGCACCGTCCTCTCTTACCAGTGTAAGATCTTGCACAGGAAGGTGGGAATGATAGCGTATATTGAAGTCAAACCAGTTGTTAAACAAACAGCCCTTGTGATTAAGGTAACATTCATTGTATCGCAGGTTTTTATGTTAACAATGGTGCCCTACGGCCGGTACGCATGGTATACTGGGTTTGACCACTTGAAGCTGCGTATGGTCTATGACAGGAACCGTAATGTAAGGCTCCGGAAGAATTTAGACGGCCTGGTATTCTTCAGCGTGCAGTGACATCGAAAAACACGCGGTAGTTTTCACATTTCATATCGAAAGAACCACGGCGGCCGCTTCCAGGATTTTATCCCACGTCTTCGGGTCCAGAAGCCGAACCTCATTGGCAATTAGTATTTCATGTATTATCTTACAGATACGAGGATTGTCACATGTTTATGAGCTTAGGGGTAATAAAGAACGCGTGTGGCCAATGAAATCCTTATGAAGGCGATGATTGGTTTTTAATTGAAAGGAAGCAGTGCTAGCTTATTCTTCGCACCAAGTCTCATATCAATGGAGGAACTAGGCTAGTGAACTTTCCTTCGTGCTTCAAATTTACGAATAATGATTAGCCCGCTTTACGGAGTCTCAGCATATAAATAACCCTTCGTCGAGTGTGTGAGGATGCGGCGTTGTGTGGGTGGCTGACAAAAACTGTGCAGTCGATGTCGTTCAAGCAAGCATAGTTATCCAAGCTACGTTTACCATCAATTTAAAACAGTTTGTGCTTACATTTGCAGAGTACTATTCATCCCTTATGATAAGTTTAATCGGAAAGCATATCCATTTCATACACGACAGTGATGTTTGCAGGACCCCAATATCTTTCAGGGGCACAGTGTTGACTTTCAGCGACCTTTACTTTGCTGCGAAGGCAAGTGATATAAGTTCTGATGTGTTTTGGTTTCTATGGTAACAGAAAGGTCACCGTTGGCGTTGCACTACAGAACGGAGGCCTTCCAAAGTAAACTAATAAAGATTTAACATACTATACACTGATCATTAATGATTTGTCGTGAACTACCATGAAGCTAATTTCTCGCCTCATTTATCCGAGGAGCACCGAAATTAAGCAAATAAAAGCAAGTTAATCGAGTCATGAAATAGCCACTCAATGTTTAGAATGAACTACATCCAGGGTAATCAAGTTATTAGCTTTTGTACGCGCATATTACCCTTGCGCTCTTTCGGTCCATTCTTTGCCCAGCAGGACATCTGTTTATGTATCGAGTTTTTGGTTTCTTGGAAGTGCCGATTGCTCGGTAGGCTGCAACAGCCTTGTCCGCGCCTCGTTTCGAGCCAAATCCGGGAACTCCAAGCTATAGTGCATTTGCATAGCTAAGCGTTGGTAGCTATTACATAAATGAGGGGCCCAAATAATAAACTCCTTTGAATTTTATTAGGGAATGGAAATCAGTCCTGACCTCGTGCGTGCATGTCACGAAGTTATATTTATGCATGTTGTGCCGTAAAAATACAGTCGGCACGTCAAAACATCGCGCTTGCTTCGTCGTACTCAATGTGAAGACGTGGTACTTGGTGACCAACTGCTCATTGAGAAGCAACGCACACACAGGATTTCAGTGCGCATAGTGGGCAGTGCTGCAGTGTACGCGGTGTGAGCGTGAGTAGTGCTTGTGGTTCACAGTGTGCAAGAGTTGGGAAGAGTCACCTACCCAGGCCGAAGTATTTCGCGGTCTCCTCGACGCTGTGCCGATGTTCGGCTAATAGCAGCATGGAGCAAAAGATGGCGTGGGAACAGACACTCTCAACGCGCGCTGCAATGGCAGACGCAGCCAGCGAACAACACTGAACTCCATAAAGCGCTTGTTGCTCAGGCTCGCATACTAACCGCTATTGATATGCCGCTGGTTCACCTACGATGTAAGAAAGGCGGTATTCACCACAAGCTTATATGGACCGCGTGCTGAGAATCCGCGTTAGCGAGGAGTTGCCTAGAATCTAAAGAGAAGCAAAAGAACACGAGAGCAGAACAGCAGCTTCACTGTCTGGAGAGTTTCCTGACTAGTGGCAAATACTTGAGAAAGGCATTGGCATGCCATTACAATATATTGTTGCCAACCATTAATTGTTTCTAGTTTTCAGTAATCACTCTTTGTGGACTCAAATATTGTCAGCGGTGGCCTCTGTAAAGACGCGCACTTAAATCCAACCACCGTGTTAAGCACAATGTTATTGCAATATTACGGCTGCTTTGAATTTCAAATAATTTTACATGGCCACCAAACACCATGTCACGGAGTCCAAGCTTGCATTATTTGATAAGTCCCATGCCTCTGGTGAGAACAGACATAAGTGGCACGTCTAATCTCGTATTGATGTCCGTGGCCATCCAGCTAACGAGATCGAGCCATCAAGCCGAAAGAATCGTACGTTTTGAATACTGTGCGCTGAAGAGGTAACAGACATTTTGACGCCACTCTGGAGTCAAATCGTCGATGTGCTTTGTAATGAAGTTTCCCGAAACGCTCTTGGGCTCGAACATGCACACTGTTAAACTACAGGGTCATTAGAGTGATGTTTACTTTTTGAACTAGTCCGAAACTATCGTCTCGCTCCTTTGAAGGCATAAAAGTACCCCGCTATTGTTAGTTCCATGTGGAATGGACAAGTTTATTATTGTAGCGCTTGTTGCAACAGCGAATGCGATAGCATTGCAGCCATAATTAATGCAGAGTCATGCTCTATTTCGGACTAGGGTGAGAAAACCACCTAAAATAAAGGGTACATGAAGGTATAAAAATAATTGGCGTTCAGTAAATGAATTCGGCATGTTTTGATTTGCTTGTTATTGACTTAAAAAACCGAACATACATACGACTAGAAGTGAGAACACCACCGGCATGCGTATCTGTTTTTTGCCAACAATTTAAGCACACCTTCGGATTCTCCTTCACCATGCACACAAGTGCCAGATTACGGATATAGCAATGTAAATGTTTTCTGGTATACATACACTCAGTGCGCTTCAGTTAGTGGTTGTAATAAAATATAGAACACAAATATTTTTAAATATTTTGGCACTCGCTGCTATTCTTCGCTTTGTTATGCCGGATAAAAGAATAAAACTGTAGCAGATATATTTTTGTACTCACGAATTTCATGTCTGGGAGGATCGGTTTCTCACCCTTGACAACGGTTACCGTCGGGAACGAGACCGGTTTGCCTCTTTTCTGAAAGAAAAAAAAAGAAGGCCCAGTAGGTAACGGACAGGTTGCAGCACACATTGAAAGAGCCCATTCTTTCCAGCAGTTCTAGAAAGATTTAGGTTAATATCTATAAAGCAGGGTAACGAAGCAAATCCGCAAAAATGGTTACCAATGCGATCGCAAAGATGAAACGTTACGGATGAAAAAGGCAAGGAGCGCAGAATAACTATCAAGCCTGCCGCCTTTGCTTTCTGAAGCATCACGTGACTATTGATGCTATAATCAATGGCACGAGATGATAGTGGGCTGCCGTTTCTCAATCTTCAGAAGTACAATTTTTGCAGTGTTTGGCGACGTCGGCGTTGTGCAAAATTCCGGATGCACTAAATTTGACGTCATGCTATCGAATAGTGTTTTGTGTAATTCATGAGGCAGCGGACTAACAAGTGTGCGAGCCAACCTGGTAAAAGTGATACCTTACACACTGCGATCCCTTTTTTAAGCTTGGCCTATTCTCACGGATAGGTCATGCACGCGATAAAAATTACTCGCTAAAAAAGGTACATATGAGTTACAACAGTTGAAGAGAGCCGTGATGATCCTTCTTTTTGTCTTTCTCCTTCTTCTCTCGTTTCTTTCCTTCTTTCTCTTCCCCTCTTTCGCGGCTTGCGGATTTCTAGCACAACTACAGCGGGCTTCAGTTACACGACGATTCATGCCGGACTCCTATGATAGGTCTACGCCTAAGCGTTATTATAATATTCATATAAATACTTTTTGCGAACTTTTTCATGCCTCTGATGAATGGCTTATGCAAATCTGCGCCGCCGCTATCACTGGGATCAGTTGAAAGGTAAGAATAAAATTTAATTGAGTAAAACAAAGCGTTATAGGATAGAAGTTTCCGGAGCACCGCTAACGCAACGATGCGGGCTGACACCAGTTCTCTCTCTCTCTCTCTCTGACACACACACACGCGCACACACACGCACGCAAACACGCATGCGTGCTTCTTAGAACGTTGGCAGTAAGAGGACAGATCACGGCAATGGCTCGGCAAAGCAGGCGAAAAGAGCAAGACGTGGCCGCAAGTGCGAGGGGAGCTGCGTCACCCCGAAAGAACCGAAACAGCTGGTCGCAGTGCACGCTTCACGGGACAAGGGAATTTGTGTTTTGACTCGCTTGCTCTGCTTTGCTTGTCAGTAAAAAATAACGCTTCTCGAACGGTACATATGCATTGTTACTTAAGCAAGGAAAATACGCTAAAAAGGACAGGGACAAGAAGGGCACAAGGACGGCCCATACTCGTTTTTATTGACGGTTCAGGGGATAACTGCGTAAGCGATATGTCGATCAAATTGTATGTAAAAGAAAAAGATTGCTGGCATATGCGCTTTAGGCAATGATTTGGCATTCATAGACGTATAAATATGTTTCTTTCTGAATAAATTATGTCGAGAGTATGCGCCCATCCTTGTGCCCTTCTTGTCTATGCCTTTTTTAGCGCATTTCCCTTGCCTAAGTACGTACGACCGACTCGCCCAACAACGTGCACTCTTATACATATGCATTGGTGGTTCTAACAAGTGCGTATTGCATCAAAAAGCCCAAAACGTTTCGTGGAAGCGTATTCGAGACTCATAGGAAAAATACGCTATCAAAATAAAGCGAGCCAGGACTAACAGAACAATCCGAGATGGTTACTTGCATGTACAACCTTTCTCCGTAAAGTTCCCAGACAGTGCAGTAAAAATTGCGTTTGTACATTTAAATCATTTGTGCAGCACCCGTTTGAAATAGTCTCTAAAGACAGCTTCCAACGCTTCTTCAGGACTTGGAAACCGTTGAAAAACGCTTCTTAGCTGTGTGTACCGTGTTATCGTTACCGGTACGGTAGTACCGGCAGCCTGCGCAACCAATGCGCATGTGCAAATCGTCTTGACGGCGCCAGGTATCGCAAGTACCCGGCAGCCGAGCGCGCCTGCAGCATCGGGACCAATCAGCGCGTGCTCACCGGCGGGGGGCGGGCTCCCGATACTCCGCTAAGGGCAACGATAACACGGTACACGGTATGCTAAAGGTGCCTATCGTTACCGTTACCGGAGTACCGAGAGCCCGCCCACAGTCAGTGCGCTCGCGCTGGTTGGTCCCTATGGTGCTGGAGAACGCGCAGCTGCCGGGTGCCTGGCGCCATCTGGCGCCCTCGAGGCGATCTGCGCATCCACAATGGCGGCACTCGGGCTCCCGGTACTACGGTAACTGTAACGTTAACACGGCACACAGTTTGCTAAAGGTGTCTACGGCCACGTGCGTTAGAACTTTCGCGTCGCGCCAGCTCACTTCTCCTGCGTTCGACACGCTCGCGCTTGCGTAATGCCCACTCCCATTCCTTCCACCTCGTCTGGTAGTGGCGAAAACGCTGCGACAGAAGCCCGTCATGCACGGCTGCCGTAACAACAGGAACGCATTTGTCGCAAATGCCAACGCTAGGAATAAGATCCGTCTGAGCTGCCACGACGCCGAGAAGGTAGAGCGCAATTTAGTCGCATGTTTTTCCTATCCCGTTGCTTGCTCATCTGTTAATAATTTATGCAGATAGTTCTCTGCAGTATGTTGCTATGTGAATGGTTAGTAAACAATGCAGTTTTGGACTTCTCGCTCCGCAGAGTTGTTCAATGCCTCATTCTCTGGAAGCAGGTTTTACGGATAGGAATACGCGTTCCTACCCGGATGTTGGGAAGCAGATGATATATGCTTATAAGCGAACGTACCTTTATGGGCATACGGAGGTGGAGCTTTTCGGCGTACTTTACCAGCACTTTCCAAGGCGCATGAATCTTTAGGAAGTTGGTCTTTCCGTCACGAGAAGTCTGCGATGTAGTCAGCAAGAGGAAAGAGTAAACCAAATATTAAGAACGTTTCTAGGAGCCCTCGACTTCGTTTTTTCCCGAGTAACATATGAACTGATCGCTTCACTTGTACATGGACATAGTGCCACTCTCCTCGAGGGTGTCGACGCAGTCTAGTAAATAGCTGGGGAGCACCTGTGAGCTTCACTAGACGGTGAAACACACCTTCAGCTGAGCATTCAGGGCTGCACGTGGTTTTCCATTCGCGCAAAAACACGTTGCGCTCTACATGCATCGTTTAATGCCACCGCAATAGTATATACAGAAAGGAGCTAACTCAATTTGAACGATTGGTGTACTAAGTAGTCATCTTAAAGCACGTTCCCTGAACTTCATAGACGAACAGAAACACCTTTAAACGTTCTTTGTCTCACATCCTCATAGCCTTCCGGTCATAAAAGTTACCCTTGATAATCTGCCTTCACCGCAGGTCGCTTGAGGTATCAGAATTTCTCATCATTAACACGTGCTCATCTTTAGTGTGACAACACTCAGTACTTTCCTTGATGCACACGTCGTGAAGGTTGCATGTGATAACAAGGGTTGCGCTGCGCCCGTTTTGAATAAGCAGACCTCACATCCTTGATATTCCGTGGTAGAAGTTTCATGAAAATTATCATTCTAGGGCATAAAATTTCAGCTGACAAATGCGAACTCATATCATCGTTATCGTCAGTGAGGTCAAGTCTACAGATAGTTAAGAGCCTATCCCTATATTTAGACTTGAGTCTTTTTCCAGTGTCAGTTACAGCCATCTAACCCCACAAAATTTTCTTAGTGACACCAGAACTCCCTGATGCTCTGCTGAATTAGGCAATGCTTCCGTCCTTTCGTGTTCACCTTGTTACAACGATAGACTATCGGCTGCTGGATTACCCCATTACATTATCCACCTGAGTCGACTTTCTCTCCATGCATTCATTTAGCGTACTCTAACTCGGCGTTTCAACTCTAACCAATTTTCTTTCCATTGCCTCCTACACTTTCCTGCTTGCATTATTGCTGAAGAGTTCATACACAGACAAATGGCAGTACTTATATTACAGAAAAAAATAAGGCTTTTAACAGAAAGCATAGCACAACCGCTCAAGCAAACGAGGAGCCAGGCGAGAAGAAACTGAGAAAGAACAATGCGCGGACCTGAAATTCTTGCGTTTGACCTCGTTTGCTTGAGCAAGTGCCCTATGCAGTGTACTGACTAGACGCCCCCTAGCTCGCCTGCCTTTGCTAAATATTTTTGTTCAAATCCCACAAACTGTGATATAGCCTAGTTGGTTAATAATCCGCCTCTTATGCCGAAAGTCAAGCGTTCGATACTCAGTGCCGCCGGTACCTACTGGTTTTCAAGGGCTTACAAGCTTCCAGCGGCCTAGTTCCCAAATTTTCTGGGGTGAAACTCTAGGAAAAGTTAGTCTTAGATCTCATCTCGTGAAGACTGGACGCGTGTCTAGCAGAACATGTGGCACTCTTTTGCCAAGCTGTCTTTGAGTCATTGAGATGAAAGAAGCACCGTCATGAGTTTAAATTACGCGAACTTCTGGATGCGTCATAGGACGCTTGGATAAGAACTGCATACAGCTTGGATTTCGTGTAGCCTGTACAGTCGTCCACAGACCTGTCTTGAGCGCCCCAACTCCGCGCCGTCTGCGCTCCGGAGCACGCAGAGTGACGTCTAGCGGGAGCGCGTGATTCGAGATTGTGCATCTTTGAGTGTGACCCGCCGCGGTGGCTCAGTGGTTAGGGCGCTCGACTACTGATCCGGAGTTCCCGGGTTCGAACCCGACCGCGGCGGCTGCGTTTTTATGGAGGAAAAACGCTAAGGCGCCCGTGTGCTGTGCGATGTCAGTGCACGTTAAAGATCCCCAGAAGGTCGAAATTATTCCGGAGCCCTCCACTACGGCACCTCTCTCTTCCTTTCTTCTTTCACTCCCTCCTTTACCCTTCCCTTACGGCGCGGTTCAGGTGTCCAACGATATATGAGACAGATACTGCGCCATTTCCTTTCCCCTAAAACCAATTATTATTATTATTATTCTTTGAGTGTCGTCTGAGCATCAGACAGGCGCTATCTCGAACCAGGTGCTGCCGCTAGGCGTCACTCTGCGTCCTGCGGAGCGCAGACGGCATGGATTTCGAGCGCTCTAGACAGGTCTGTGGACGACTTGTACGTGCGCTAAGCACCTCACCGTTGAGTCCTCTAGTTCCAGATCGAGACCTTCCTTGATCAGGTTGTCCTCGAAGACGCGGCGGTAGTTTTCGGAGACGCTGTCGTCGTGCTTCTGGTAGGCCAGCACGAAGTCGATTCTCCGCTTGCCATCCTGGAAGTACAGAGTGCGAAACTGGTCGTCCAGGGCTCGGCGTGGTGCTACGACCCCCACGTGTCGCGTAGGCGCTGTGGCTGTGCCGTCCGCTTCGCCCACGGCCTCGCCGGCGGCACGGTTTCTTGGGCTTCCAGTGGCCGCACCGCCAGCCCCGGAGTCGACATTCTGCGAAGCCGCCCGCTTTATGGAGGCGACAGCACATTTCGGGGGAAAATAGGATGTTACTTATTTTTGGCACGTGTGGAAAGGGTATTCCTTACCACATTTCACCCGGCAATCCCATTATTCCACAAGCCAGGCGCCGTTTGCAGTCAGCGCAACTGCACCACGACCCCCAGAAAGTTTCTTTTACATGTAGTCTTTGTGAGAAATATAGAGGCCAAGTAGATTGCTTTTAAGCGATGTAATAGGGCTTTTTAGCACCCCTGTAAGTCTCAGGAGGCAGAAGGTTTCTCCCATCTTTGGGTGTTTTTAATGCTGACAGCGCAAAGGGAGCAACTGTATGTCTCCCGAAGCAAACCCGGATCGCCATCGCCTCATATTTGCGGGAAAGACAGTGCAGGGTGCATCTCAGTAATGTGGTACAGCCACTGCTACTATGAGCACGAACACACTTAAGGAGAGTTTGCTTTTTATTATCTTAAAAGCATATATATCCATGCAGTACACATGCTAACCCCAATTGTCACAAACGTAGTCGTTTACTATTCGCAGCCACTATATTATTTACAAGACGTCTGCGACGTAGCATCACAGGTTGCAATCTGTTCCTTAATTAATTTATTGATTTCCAATACTCTCATGTTTCACAGGACATTTAGGAGGAGAGTAGTAGATCAAATGTAAAAATAACTGTTTACTGAAGGAGATAACGCATACGGCGGAAGAACTGCAAACGATTGCGACAAAATGAAAGAAAAGAACTGAAACAAATGCATATGTCGGGAACCCAGTTTCGAAAAAATACAAAAAAGAAACAAAAAGAGCGCATTCGAAGAAAGAAATGCGGACAGAAATTCCAAATAAACACTGATATTATGAAAAAGAAAAATAGCGCTCCCAAAAGAACAAATATTGAACGCAGCAACTGGGAACGGTGCTAAAAGGTACGAATATAATAGTGTGCATGGCTAAAAGGAACTGAAATACACAAAAACTAAACTGAGTGAACCAAGGTTTCGGCAACAAAAATATATTGATAACTTCTTAAATTGATCACTGGTATTCTAAAGTGCAACGCCTGGTTGTGAGTGGTTCCACTAAAACAATGTCTCTACAAAGAATGAACTGATGCAATATGCTGTACAGCATTGAAAAAAAAAACCACCTTTACATGGGTTATCTATACGGAATGGAACATATGTTGGCGGGTGACCAATAAAACATTAAGAATGAAATTCATGTTGTAAGTTTTGAAAAAGACATATGGGTGATACATTTTTGAGCAGAGAAAGAGGTGCTAATGAAAAATATTTTGGATGTCTGTGACACAGCGCAAATGAGCATAGTTATGAACGATAAAACGTGCTGTTTGGTTTTTAGTACTGCTTCGAATGCGTCAATAAGCGAATTATTCAAAGAATCCTATACTTCCTATAATGCTCAGGTTAAGTGTGATGGTAGTTGCAGACAAACTGGAACATCGTACTGATCCGCAATATCTTGTGATTTTGTGAATGAAAATAACGCAGGGGCATGATCGACAAAGGAACCACACAAAGGCTTACAAATGTACGCCGTATAATTGCAAGTACAGTGCTCACGCAGCGCCCTGTCAGTTTCATTTGCCATTCGTGCCCCTGCGATATTTTTCTTTTTAAAAAAAATGTTGAACCAATACGACAAAGTATGAAATACCTATCCACCTTCATCGGTCTTAATCTGGCACTACCACGAAGTTATAGAGACTGATAGATCAAACTTGTTCACTACTTTGAGTACAGATAAGCCCAGACCCTTTTTATCTATGTGGCTCTCTTATCTCGTATGCATTAGTGCAGTTTTGACCGATGAAATAACTAAATTGAAATAGCCGGATGGTTTATGGATTATTGGGGCTTAACGTCTTAAGGAGACTCAGGCTATGTGGGACGCTGTAGTGGAGGGCTCCGGAAATTTCGACCTGCTGGGGTGGGTGCTAAGATAAAACGTGGGAACAAAACCGCGCGCTATTCTAAGCTGCCAGTCTCGGCACCCCTAAGGAAGGCGGCAGATGAAGTAAATTAATTTTCCTACAGCCCACACTACTGCGCGCTGAAATTGACATAGGGTACGTAACATCCGGTAGTTCTGTGGCTTGATGCTAGCCGTGAAGGTGTGGGAACTTCGAAAGGCAGAGCAAGCTATTTGCAAGCGCAATTCCTCATCACTGAGGCCACGCAACAGGCATCAATTTCAGGAGGCTTTCGGAGACAAATTGCGTAAACCTAAGTGAGGGTGCGTGACCATCGAAGAACGCTTCGACCTCATGGCAAATAAAATTTACAAGTAGTTTCTGTTGAGGGAAGTCGTTAAAGGGGCAGTTAGCATCGTCCTCCGCGCTGAGTGCCACATGGTCAGGCTTACATTCAGGCGACAGGCATAGGCGCCAATGAGCCTCTAAGAAAAACGAAGCTCGGTATCGACAGTACCACGGTAGAGGTATCCGAGTTGCCCTCGTTGAGAAAGAATGAATACTTCGGCAGACAAGTATTGCCAGGCAGGGATATTGTGAAGAAATATGTAGTGCAGCCAGGACATGGACGGATAGGACACGGACACTCAGCGCTATGGCGTAGTTGCGTTATCGAGCGAGTGTATACGTTGTAGGGTGTTTTGCCAGCGGAATCTAGAGATAAGCTTTAACGTGTGTTGACATTTCTGACAATATCTTATGTAGTGTATTACAAAAAGCACTCGGACAAAGAGGAACATATGGAGTGTCTATGTTCGTTCTGCCTCTGTGTACTATAGACGTGTCTTTTGATACGCCGCGCAAAACACTTTCAGATCCAGCTATCGACGAAGTGTTATTGGCACCGAGTGCCCGTCGGGGTTTGTTGGCACCTTGTTTACCTAGTGCCTCCCCTAATATGGTCCAGATTGGGGCTTGTAGCGAGGCGCTGGTCTTAAGAGATGTTCAGTTAGGGTAGAAAAAAATCGAGAGATATGCGGCATGCAAGAAATGATAATGCGAATCGGTGTACAAACGTTTTTTTTTCTAAAATGAACGACAAACAAATATTGAGTAAACACTGTCGCCTGACGGCGTTTCTACAATAACGCATACGCGCTACAGATCTCCAGTTATTGAGTACGGTAGACTTTTGTCTGCAGGTCAACCAGTTTTGTTTTATATTAGTGGATAGGCTAGAGAGAGACAGATACACGAACAGAGAGTTTGAAAGGCCATTTTTAAGCTTCCATTGATGACGGATTGACGACAGCTGCTATTTGAAGTAATAATAATTATTTTTCAGAACTGTTGCAATGCTGCAAATTGGCACATCGATCTACTCTCTCACTGTGTTTCAGAAAATCTGTGTTTCAGAAAACCTTACCGGTCATTTATACTTCCTTGGCCTATTTCGAATTTTAAGATCTCACGCAGCATAAGATTACGTTGCACGTTTTCCCACTTTTCTATTCAACGCCAAATAGTGTGTTCGTGCCACCAAACATTTCTTTCTCTACTGCCCAAAACAACACATGAAACGCGTGCAATGTTTGTATGTTGCTGTCCTGCGTCTTTCAGTGGTGGCGGATGTCTTAGATTCCACTGCACCAACTGCTCGAGCCATCACGGAAAACATTACCACAACTACCACCACTATACCATCATCAATTGTGTTTACTGCAGTACCAAAGACTCTCATAACTGCCTCCGATTACTAACGCCTTGGGCTGGTTATGCTGGGAAACTTCCCAAGGCCGTCACCGAAGCGTCTCTCTGCTGTCTTGACAAGGTGTTCTTTCCCCAGGCATCCTCCTTGACAGTGAAATTCCATAGCGGCCGTCAGTAGCTAGGCCGAGTAGCGAAAAGAAGGCACAGGTGCGTGCTCGGGAATGATGAAATCCCTTTCGGAATTTGTTTCCCGATTCGAGGGGCGACTGGATGGAGAAAGAGAAATTGCAGTTTTACTCGTTGCGGAGTGTTGATGTTCGCGTGAAATGTTTTTCGGTATTGGCGGTGGCGCTTTATAGGATGGGTCATCGACGGTTCCAGCCGCGTTTTTGAAATAGGCCTAGGTGATGCTGCGACGCAGCACATTCCGGTGAAGCGCAGCACGATCGCGAGTTACAAGCGCTTTCGAGTCAACGACACAGGCTTACATCCAAACGCATCCCAAACAGCCGAAGCGCTGCTTGGGTGCTCCCGCCCCGGCCTAGCCCATTTCCAGTGCCCTCACTCTTTCTTGTTATGAACGCCTCGCGTCTTAGGAGTAAAGCGGTGATGACGAGGTGGAATTGCTGTAGCACACACAATGCTACAGTGCTATTAATGGCATCGCAATCTTCACCTGATAGCAGTGCCTTCAAAAGTCGGCGCCGCGTGCTTCCTCTCCTGGCGCATCGGTCAATTAAGAGGGAACAAACCTGATAATCGCCCAAATATAAAGGTTAGGAAAGTTTTCTTCGTGTTTCATCGTAGCTTCACACGGTTCCGAGACGATGCTCGCCTGTGTTAAACGAGAGCTAAAATTATTCCATGCTTTAAAAGCGTGACTGGTGATCCTGTGAGAGACGAGGCTGGAACCAGGAACCTCTTCGCGAGAGGACGGAGAAAACCTTGCGGGCCAGTTCCTGTCAAATCGTCGCTGTTGCGACGGAGACTGGTAATGCTGCCAAGAAGAATGCGACACGGCTTGGGGAACGGGTATCACCACGGCAGTGCTGCCCGATCACCGACCTGCAGTTCTGTGCTCAACCGCGGGCAATCGCTGCAATGAGCCAGGAAGCGGCAGACCCCGCGAGCACCGCTGACAAAAGTCAAGCCCGACCCCAGCAGAAAGAAGCCATCAGACGCTCCTGGTGAGCAAGTCGCCGAACCCTTCTCCTGTCTTGACAGTCAGTAAACCGCCGTAATTTCAATGACTCGTCCTGCCTCTCTCTATCCCGACCCCTGCATGATCCCAAGTCGAAGGCGGTTTTTATACATTTGGAGGCGGTCGTCGCGCAGGCTTCCGACCTCTCTCGGGCCGCCTCACTGGAAAGGGACTTATAGACATTCTCGGAAAGTTTTGTTTTCTATTGCTACCTCGTCAAGAACAGAAAACTTGGGGAAACCGTGCAGTACAGTTAAGATCTCGTTACGAATCAGGCGGAGCATGAGCTTGGCATAAGACTTTACTTCACAGTGGGTAACAATCCGGCAACTAACGGAGACCGAAATGCTGCTGCTAGTTGCGGAGATTTACGAACAGAAAGGCACTAAGGAAAGAACTAGTGGCAAAAAGAAATATGTCAAAAACAAAAGTGACGTTTTTGAAACACCAACGGCCATTAGGGTCTCAGATGGCACTCTTAAGCCGCGCCTCAGTGGTTTGGACGACTGATATCTTTCTTTTTGACCACGGAAACGTAACTCCCTGCAAAAAAAGTTGCAACACGATGAAAGTATGTTGATTATTGCAGAAGGCAATGTTTTCAAGCTCAGTAGGAAAACATTATCGACCACCCCCCGTAACCACGTAGCCGCAGATTCGAAATCCGGAAATACTGGTTTGATTTTTTTAGTCGATTTTACACCTTATTCACTGCTTTGGCGCCAGTGCAAGGCGAGGGTTCTCACTTTTGTCGATTTGCATGCATATTGACCATTATAGATTTTTCTACTATTCAGCGGCTGCGTCGCCGATCTATCTCTAGCAGACATCACGTGCAAAGCGGTGCCGACAGCAGCACATGTGTGCTGTGTTCCATCCTCGTACAGTCTGCGCCTGGACCTGAGGTCGATACGTCGCCTTGCAAACCAGAACTGTTTGCGCTGCAAATGGCATTTTCTCTTTCATACCTTCATTGGGGGCTGTGTATAAAACACATATGGTCCAAGATCATATCAAGGCCGGCTAGTTTATTAAGAAAAGGGATCGATGCGCCCTGTAGACAATGACTTCGTCCAGAAGAAAAAAGTCAACGCTGGCACGTTCTGAAGAATACACGTGTTCTATTTGATGCTATCGAAATGGTTATTCTTGTCGTCCTAGGTGGGGTGCAGGAAAAACATTACTTTCGCCCATGCACATTTAGTCGTGTTGCGAAAATCTTTGAACATGCAAGCCGACCTATCAATCACCAACATGAAAAATGAGAGTTGGTCAGTTCGAAGCCGTCGATATACATGTCAGCAATATGTGGAAGGTCTCGCGGGGCGTTTTTTCGATTAAATTTAGCTGCATCACGGGAGTAGTTCTAAGATGACGAATACAGGGGATGTTTGAGACGAGTTGAATTTAACGAAAAAATTTGTTATAGAATGTTTTAAGTGAATTTTAAATACTGCAATCAAAGGTGGCATAACACGCAAGAGTTGATACACTTCAGTACTAGGGAACTGCGGCGACCTCGCCCAGTGCTGGTGCTCACCAGGCGGCGTTGCGAGTGGCGACCGTTCAAACATGACTCTGCCACACGACTCATGAAAGACTAGGAATTACATATAAATATTAGGGCGTTAACAGCAGTTGGATACATTTGTGGAAATAGTGACCACTCTGTTTCATCCAGCATCTTTTCATTTGCCATTCACTCAATAGCAATCAATGCAATGTATGCCTGGCACGTGTATCGTCGGGAGGGAAGTGTGCAGAGGTCAACCGAAGTGCACTAATACACACGGTGTAACTGCATGCGTGAGAGAAGAGCAGTAAGAAGCAGTGTATGAAACAAACGAATGATCTTTGTGCACTCAGGGAGATGGAGTTTAACAGCTGACAGTGACGGGAAATAAACTATAGTCTGAATGAACTCAAGAACGAAGCGGCTTTTACCCGTCAGAGGGCCCCCTTCCAGCCAATGGCGTCGTCCGGTTCTCATGAACCTGCTAGCGTGACAGTGCAAGAAGTGGCAAGAAAATGCATGGAGGGGATTATCCCCGACCACGGAAGCAAGGGCTATCAATATTTCCTGCCACTCTGCATTGTCGTGCTCTTGTCCAGAAATTTCGAACAAAAATTACGAAAATTGAGAAATTGTTAACGTACATTTACGGTAATATTGAAGGTAAATGGCCTATTCTTCTGATATGTAGCACAATTTTTCTTTTAGGATGTTACCATCGGTCGCATCGAACAGTTAAGTCTCTCATAGAAAACCAATAGGCAACGGTTTTCACGATAGCAAAAACGTCAACAGAAAAAAATTAAAGACTGCCGATGGAAGAAGCGCAGATATGTTGATTGTTGTAGTAAAATCATACCTTATATGAAAAAAATTACGTTCATAAATGGTTTCCCATTGAAAAATGCTTTTGCCCAGAACTGCTGGGTATGGCAGGCTCATAAGAATCGGCTGACGCCATTGGCTGGAAGGGGGTCGATCGACGTGGAAAAGCCGCTTCGTTCTTGAGTTGTATCCGGCTACGGCAGCGTCACGTCGCGCTAGATCCGACATACGCACAGGTCGGTTTGTGGACTGCGACACGTTATACACATAGGCCGCGGAATAGAGCGCTAAGGCCTCTTGCCCGCTTACCTTACACTGCACACGCTCCTGCAAGCACAAGAAGGCCGAGATAAAGAGGAGGGAACAATTTAGTTGATAGCATATAAATTCTATAAATTAAATTTCTCCCTCCTCTCTCTCTCGGCCTCCTTATTCCCGCGGAAGCGCGTGCAGTGTGCGGGCGTGTAGCTTACAGCGAGTAAGAAATAGCGACTAGATCACGGCATTTGAATGGATTTGACGCACGCTGAGCACGCCACTCTGACGTCATGTGCTCGCTACTTTTGCGCTCTCCATCTCCTGTCTTCTTGGCTGGCCGACGTGCCTTTGTGCACACCTTCCTCCTTGTACCATCTTTCCTCGTAGGCAAGATTTGGTGAACTCGTCGGCTGTCGATTGCTTTGCTAAACAAAATGCAGCGATCAGTCGCGGCCACGGCGGCGAGAGGATTCTATCGGTGCCGGTCTATCGGAGTCCCATGCCCCCGGCAGATCAAGCCCTAGTCGCGTGCTCTTACCAACAGAGTCACTTGATTACCTGCCTATTATGCTTTGCTGTGGTTGCGACACCATTGTCCCGGGTGCAAGTGTGCTGGCTGCATCGACGCAAACCTTAGACCATGTCTAGTATGTGCTCTACCGCCCGGCCTGTTCGCGCAATGAATAGATAGACATCTCTCCTAGATGCTCGTCAAACTAGACTCCCAATTAATTAAAACATGTTGCGCAATGGCAATTGCCCACTAGCAGCCGTTATCATGGGTGTAGTAGTAGTAGTAAGTGGTCTATTTAAATAATAGTAAACAGGAAGGAAAATATTTTTGCTAGCTCCGCATCCGCCACCGATACTGAAGCGCCTGAGCTGGGGCAGTGGAAATAAGGGATAGCAGGCAGAATGGAAAAATGAAATAATAGAGCTGAGGGGACAGGAAGAGAGGATAAGGCGAGAGGTAATATACACAAACACTATGTACAAAAAATAAATGTGTACAGGTGGCACGCGTGATTAGTTCATGGTGAAGCAATAAAAACACACGCGCACAGCAGTATGTTCACTACAGCTGGGGTGGGGTCTCCAGTCCCCGGGTGTCGCCGGGAAGCTTTTCGTGAAACCACGCACGATTTCCTAGTAACGTCGAGAAGACATCGGAGGTTGAGTGCGAGCGTAGGCTGACGTCCAAACAGTGGACACTGAATTCTTTAGCCTGTAATGTCTCTAGTACGTGAACCAACATGGCGGCCTACCTAGGGCAGTATTCTATAAGATGTCCCTTTTCCAAGCTTCGCGTCTATTTAGCCCTCTGTCATTGGCCACTGAGATATACTAGCGACGTCGACAGCTTATAGAATACGGCCCCAGGTAGTGAAAGTCACAAGGCCCTGCGGCTGTTATGAACTGCTCCTTAGGCCAGTGATGTCATGTAATCAACACGCCCTTAGACCAACGATGTGGTGTATCGGCCCGCCGCCATGAATGCGTTAAATGTTGCACATCTGCATAGTAATCAGAGATAACATGTTCAACTGCAAGCAGGTGTAACTGGCTATAATCAGGTTACTGACAAATCAATTAATTGTGCGCAGCCAAGGTAGAGTGCGTTATTTTCTTTTAAAAAATGAGAAGTCTTCGGTTTTGGTCGCACATGCGACTAACAGTGCAGCACAATAGGAGACAACGAACCCTAGTAGCCCTACTTTAGTGTACCGTCATAAGACAAAACCGTTTTTTTTGCTTTTAATGCTATTGGTTTTTCGCCAGAACAAAAATATAAAAAAAATTATCAGTGGTAATCGAACTGTTAGTACCCCCAAGAGGCTTCTTCGGCAATCTGACAGGAAGGACTCTACATGGAAACGTTGAAGAAGCATATAGACAAGAATAAATATTTATTTTTTAATTAAATAATTTGAGCAAGGATCGATGTTCAAACGCTGTCTTATTTTCACATATACATAACACGAGAGGATGGGCAGAAAACAGCTAGAGTGCGACAATGTAAAACACATTCAAGACTAATACTATTTAAGGCACAGTTATACGGCAACTGATGAGCTGTGAACGAAACTGATGAACACACGGGTATAATAGTTTGAAGGCTTAATTTTCGTCGGTAGATTGCCTGCCGCATTTAATAGCAATCCTGCCCTGACAGCCACAGCACGTCGCTTGATATTAGAGGACAGTGAACGGAAGGCGGAGGAAATTAGTTGCCGAAAGGCAATTAGGGACGTGCATAAAAAAGCAGTGTCATACGTTTTTACCGAGCCAGCGCTCTAGTTCCAACGCCACAGTGTCGGTGAAATCGACTATGCCTTTCTGTTGGCAACCTGTCGTGTAGCGCCCCGTTTAGGTAAGTGTAACAAGTGTGGCATTCACTTCCCCTCCGTCATCAAAAAAGCGCAGCAGCAAATAAATAATAATAATAAAAAGTCCATGAACCAGTGTTCGCAAAGGATGCATCAGCTCCGATTCATGCCACGTCTCTTCCCAACGACGGCGTTGGGGACAGACACGCGCGACAATGGACTATTGGTGACGACCCTGTGAGGCGCCATTGAAGACGAGCTGTGTAGCCGCTCCAATCGATTTCGATGCGTGTCCACGGCCCATTTGTGTCGCACCGCCTTGCTGAAAGCGTGTAGGCGGAAGCACAGCCGACGAACTGCAATGCTGCTGTGTCGGGTCGGAGGAGGAGGGGGGGTGGGGGTGGGGGCTGGTTATTGGGGGTCCTGCTATTATCTTCCGCGTTCTATTTATAATAAAATTTCTGTTAGCATTCCTTTGTAGTTTTGCGGGACACGCCATTCTCGACACGGGTGGCGCGTGTCGTAATTTGTTCTCTTAGAGGCCCCATGCGACGACCCGTTCGCTGAATGTAGTCGAAGTGGCTGCTCAAAACTCTACGCCCGTGCTCGGTCACATGTTGTAATGCACTGTTAGGAACAGCGCGGGAACATACAATAAGGCGGATGCACTAAATAAATGTGACAGTCATTAAGCATGAAATCAAGCTAGCTACAGTTTTTGTGAAAATAAGCAGAAAGTTGTTCCAACCCCGGCGAACCTGAAGACAAACATGATGACGATCATGAAGCAGAACTAATTAGAAATGCTCCGAGATTTGCCATCCGAAAGGTATGTGGGATAAAAAAAAATAACATACCGTAGCGCCGAATGGGATTCGAACCCGTGCCGCAGCAAACAGAGCGTATCAGTTTCCGAAGCCTTCAAGCACATGGCCATCGCTGCAAGGCAGGTGGCAGCGCGAGCCTTCAACAACAGACAAGATGGTTTTTTTCGCTAGCTAGACATCTGTTTCTAGCGCACTAAAAATAAAAATTCGTATGTAGGATATGACAGGCGCAGTAAATGCTGCACTTCTCGGTGGACACCCAACTGCGCCGAGAGCAAAGGGAGGAATGTTGGAGTGAAAAAAAAGAAAGTAAGAAAGCACATTGCCGCCTCTGCGTTTCGCCTCCATTGAAACGGGGCCTCCGTGGCAGCGTTTCGATGCAGCAGTGCAAAATGTATTAGCGCAGCTCTGTGGTTAATGATAATGCCCGAAAGTTGAGGATAGAAATTAGGACTCTTAAGCTTTGCCTTAAGAGTGGCAAGCATATGTCTGACTACAGAAGAATGCCGTAAAAAGTCGGCGTTTCTGGTGCGGCCATCAAAAGGGAATTCTTCGAATTGGTGGAACGCGAACTTTAAGAGAGATTACAGGCGGAGGAATGCAGCATGGAAAAGCTTCTTTATGAACAATGTCCAAATAACTGGAATGATTATAAATTCATTGCAGCAACTTTTAAACGCACAGTTTCTGGTGCGAAGGACAAATATGACTCGGAACATTTCGATTATCTTTCAAAGTCGGACAACCGACATTCTCTGTCCGGCTTTCATCAGCCTAGAAAAGAGCAGAAGTCCTCTCGTAATTTACATTCATTAGTTACGTCACCTAAAGAAGCTATCCAGGCGGTAGACTCAAAAGCGCCTTTTCCTTCGTTTTACTTTTTTTAATTACTGTAGCATCAGTACACATCCCGAGCACACTTCACTGCCATACACACTCCAACGCGTTTACTTTGTGCCCTTTTAACATGCTCGAACAATGGGTCGAAAGCGGTAATAATAAAAAAAGACCGTTGTGGCATATGCGTCGCGTACCCGCCTGACACGCAGAGGGCGTGCTTTCGAATCCTAATGCCGGCGAATTTATTTATTTCGTTTAAAACTTCTGGGCATAATTCGGTTACGTTTCTGTGGCCTTCTTGTCAATCCTAGGTCACGGCGACGGATTTTCGATCGAACGAGCTGTTTACGCTGTCGCGTGAAAAACTAGACGCAGGAGCTACGCGTTACAAACTGAGCACTGGGTGCTCTCACATAAACGAAAACAATCCACGCTATCAGTGCGCGAAAGAAGTATGAGTGTTAGATGCTACGTGGTTGCAGAGAACATGGTGAAGTATGAAATTCTTACGCGGGCACGACGGCGCTTGGATCTTTGACAGTGCACCACGGCAAAGGCGACACATGTTTGCGTGCTGAAATGGCTTACGAAGAAGCTTGGACGGTTCCTCCTACGTCGGCGTCCCATCGTCTTCTCCGATTATCTCACAGTCCTGATTTAATCACTGTCAACCGCAGCTGCACTGAATCAGGGAGTTCTTGCTCTCACCTCAGGCGTGTACTTCACCGATTCCTCTATCTCGTCGACTTCTTCTTCTTCTTCTTCTTCTCCTTAGTAAGCATGGCACATACCCACGCAGGGGGATTGGCAAAGGTTCAGTAGATAATCTCAATGAGGTATTTGCGCGGGGAAAAATACGCGTGAGAAGACTGAATCAAGACAAAAATTGCAAAAGTCAAAGGAATAAAGCAATATGAATCACCAGAAATAGAATCGTATACCCTCCCATCTCTTCATTCTCCTCTTCTTTCATTGCAAGCAAATGAGGGTACCACAATTTCGCCTCTTTATTTCGCTTTAACGTCGGGCACAATTTTCTTGCCTATTTTCTCGGCATATGAACAAAAAAGTCCCAACGGGCATATTTTGCCATGTTTGTCCTGTCACGTTTCTAGCCAGCCTATGGCGACGCCTTCATGGCTTTCGTCTTCGTCATCCATCACTCGCGCCCTGCGATAACGCCCATGCTCACAGTGGTTCTCAAAATTTCTCTAGCAGTAACTGTGCTGTACCGCGTGCAAATGAAAATCTGTGATCGCCTCACCCAATCTTGGGAGCACTTTCGGACACTTTCGGCTTGTCTTTGCGATGACAGTTCCGAGAAGAATAAAAAAAGTAAGAGAAGTCAAACGCGACAGCAGGGGCTACTGGCATGCCTCATCTCGAATGTTTCAGAGGTGGCAGAAAGTGGTATTCGGTGTTTAAAATAAACGCCTGTAAACGTAAAATAAATCGCTCTCTATGATAACTTACACAACAGGCTAACTAGTACAGTGGTAACAAAGGAAGAAAGCGGCGTGAAATGATAATAAAGCATAATTAAAACGAATATTAAAAAGTGGCAAGACCGGATAAACCGTGCGATAACCGTACAGTCATGGACAAAAATTTGATAGATGCGGATTCGCGGGGAAAAAAAAATTGATGATGGCCTAGCCGTGTTAGTCCAGGATATACGTAGCGTAAGCGCGGCGACATCTAATTTGGAAGAGTTAATGTATGAAAGGCGCGCATTCACTACATGCGCCTTGATTCACGCTTAACCTTGAGACGTCGTGACGGAGTGCAGAAATGGCCGATTTGGAAGAGTTAATGTATGAAAGGGCGCGCATTCACTACATGCGCCTTGATTCACGCTTAAACCTTGAGACGTCGTGAGGGAGTGCAGAAATGGCCGATTTAATTTCGTCCAAAGTGATAGGCCCCTCCACTACAGCACGCTGCTCATCGTGAAGTCGGGGCAAGTATTCGAATAAGTGACTGCAATATGGTGTCACATTTGTGCCCCATACACAACCACCAAACAGCTTTCGATAATAGTCAAAGAAAGCCCCGATAACACCAGGACCACTGCTTGCATGTGCAACCACCGTACTGAATTTCCAATATTTTCTTCAGATAGAGCAGTCTGCCTTCCGTCACTCAGGGCCCGACAAGATGGTAGCTCATCCAGAAATCTACGGGTCCTAGATCTTATCAAGACCCCTTTGTATCTTTCGCTTTCAAACTGCTGAAGCTCTGCTTTTACGGCAGTGATATCTTCTACATAGGCACCTGGGCTAATCCTCTCTAACTCATGTAGCCCAACTAAAGTACGGCCGAGCTCTCAAAGGTGATGTCTCTTCATAAACGCGATTCTTGCTGAGGCTTCAATAGCAATGTTTTTTTTCTCTCGTTTAAATAAGCCCTATTTTTGCAAAACTGAGAGATCACCGCGTGGCCACGTGTCTCTCAAGCAAGTAGATACAGCACGTTTGAAGATTTCATCTGAGCAGGCAGCTATTCAGCTTCCACAGCCATTTCTGACCTTACGGCTCAGAAATCTCCCGGGCCAGATGGCAATCACTATCGAGTTCTATAAAACATTTTCCACTTGCCTAGCGCCTGCCCTTGATGAAGGTTTTGCGGGT
Source organism: Amblyomma americanum (assembly GCF_052857255.1). NCBI lineage: Eukaryota > Metazoa > Arthropoda > Arachnida > Ixodida > Ixodidae > Amblyomma > Amblyomma americanum. The sequence goes on along the minus strand of NC_135505.1, from coordinate 92,459,346 downwards.
TTCTTACGATGCTGGCTTTTTTGTTGCCCCCCCCCACCCCCCCCCCCCCCCCCCCCCCCCACCCCCCCCCCCCCCCCCCCCCCCCCCCCCCCCCCCCACACCACACTTTCTATTCTGGGCATACTATATTAATTCCAAAAAGCGCCGATTCAAATTGGTTGAAAACAGTTGAGGGATATCGTCCCATTTCCCTCTGTAATGTAGACTACTAACTTTTAGCAAAGGTTCTTTGCAATCGTCTGCAGCTAGTTGTCGCTCACTTAATAGGCACGCATCAGGTCTGCGGTATCAGAGGCTGCAGCATCCAAACCCATATTCATATTGCACGTTCAGTAGTGGAGACAGTATCAGATGAGAGCTAACAAGTAGCTCTAATTCAGATTGACCTTGCCAAGGCCTTTGATAAAGTTCGTCACGATTTCTTGTTTGCGGTCTTAGAGCATACAAATATTGGAGACGTTTTGCTCAGGGGCATAAGACTGAGCTGTAAGAAAGCCCATACAAGGCTAATTGTTAACCAAGAGCTAACCAAACCTATTCCATTGAAATTATCTTTTCGCCAAGGCTGTCCCTTATCGCCTTTGTTGTTTGCCCTATATATTGAACCCTTTTGCCTCAGTATTATTAACTGCACATCTATCCATGGCTTCTTCCTGGCGCAGTGTGAAATTAAGATTTTAGCCTATGCAGATGATGTCGCCCTGTTTTGTTCTGACAAAAAGAGCGTGCTTGAGACATTGCCTTTGACTGAACAGTCAAACAGATAGATCCAAGGGGTTTTGGCTGGGCCATTGGGGCACAACGCTAAGTCAATATGATGGCATAAGCTGGGACTGCGGGCCCCTTCACTACCTAGGGGTTCCTCTTCACCGAATTCGCAACAGTGGCGCCTACTGGGATTCACATGTAGTCTCAATGAGGCGACAAACCCAGGCTTGGATGGGTAGGGAACTATCAGTGTTTGCTCAGGCTCAAGTCTGCAACATTTTTATTTGCAAAGCTTGCCAATGTGTTGCAGGTTCTCCAATGTGCGAGGAAGAATGTGTAGGTGAGTGATGCACAGAATATTCGCTGCATTCCTATGGCGTTCCCAATGGGAACCCATGCGTCGCGATAACCTATTTCTTTCTCTAGAATCTGGTGCAATCGGCCTTGTTCACTTAATCGTGCATCAGCTCGTTTCGCGGTTTTCCTTTTTCAAATCGTCAAACTGCCCCATTTGTGCTTATTAGGCGTCTCAGTGCTCATTTCGCCTTCCTATTCGCAACGACAGGACACACTCGTGAGGGGCCTCTCTGGGGATTCCTTAAGGAAGTTGCTTACACCTTCAATTTCCTCACTGTGCGCTTTTCTTTAGACTACCTGTATAGCTTCTCCAGAAGGCAGGTGACTCAGGCACTTACAGAGTATTTGTTCCCTTTATTGTTGTATCGGCAACTTTTTCTGGAGTTCCTTGACGCCAGTGTTTTAAAACGTGTTAGGCGAATGTGGATTTCTGCTGCCTCGAAAACATTCTTTTTTAAGCTGCACACGTCAACGCTGCCTGCGAAGGCATGGCTTCATGCTAAGGAGATGCCCCATGGACGGTGAATTGCCGCCTGTGCAATACACCAGAGACAGTTGACTATTGTTTTATTCTGCGCATTGATGTTATATTCTTTTGGGACATTTTATAACGAACAATTAAGAAGGACATTCACATCACACCCTACAGTATCCGTTTTTTGCCCGTGGAGAAAAACAGTGTTGTGGCATATGATCTATTTATGTTGCTGGGACTTTTTTGTCTCTTGAAGAGCCGCATGATGGACCGCCAAGCCGAATCACCAGAGTCGCCGAAATCTTTGTTTCGTGAACAATGCGCTTTGGTGCGGGGAGTAAATGCTGCCCTGCAAGAGCCCCTATCTGGATGCATGCGTGTGCCTCCCTGACTTTTGATGTTTTGGAAGGAGGGGTTATGCAGGGGTAAGGTGGCTTTGTGTTTTGTGGCGTAAGCGTGCTTGGACTTTTCTTTTCGGCACTATTTCTATGCAATAAAGAAAAAAAAAGAGCCGTCGTGACGGAGTGGTAGCGTCTCAGCCTCAAACGTCAAAGGCCTTGGTTCGGTTCCCACACTCGACACCGGATTTCTTTTATTCAGTGAGTGTGCCGGGGGTTGGCCACGTGGTCTGTCACGTGGTGCGGAGCAGCTGCCGGCGGCGGCTCCGGCGCGCCAGCTGTGCGCCGTGTGACGTCACTGCTCCTCGCGCATGTGCAGCACGGTTTTCTAGGAGCCACGCGAAACTGCTGAACCTAGGCCAGTGTAGCTTACGCTACAAAAAATATTTCTCTGTCGCCTCGCTGGTCAACCTGGTGGTAATTTCCCAGCCGGTGGAGCAGGCCTGTCTTTTGGTGTTAGAATGGTTTTCTTAACCTCTTGTGACGATCGCATAGAAATTATTGTTTTCCTTGAACACACACCCCGCAAGCTTGTCCATAGAGTACAAGTGATATAATGTAGTTGATTTTTCTGACAGGCAAACTATTAGCATGGAGGACAGGAAAAAAGGATGCTTTTGTTTGATTTTTTAAAACAGTGCTTAGACTTGCATCCATGAATACTTGCAGTGATTTTTTAATGTTTACTTGGAAAAGTAGGAGTAAATTATTACCCATATGTTATATAGTTTGTATTCGCAAATAGATTTATGCAATTATCATGTCCCACAGCGGTGGCTCAGGGATTAGGGCGCTCGGCTACTCATCCGGAGTTGCCGGGTTCGAACCCGACCGCGGCGGTCGCGTTTCAATGGAGGCGAAACGCAAAAGGGCCCGTGTGCTGTGCGATGTGAGTGCCCGTTTAAGATCCCCAGGTGGTCTAAGTTTTTCTGGAGCCCTCCACTAAGGTACCTCTTTCTTCCTCTCTCCTTTCATTCCTTCTTTTATTCCTTCCCTTACTGCGCGGTCCGGATGTTCTCAGAGATAAGTGAGAGAGATACTGGGCCATTTCCTTTCCCCAAAAACCAATTTTCAATTTTTTATTATCAAGTCCGGACTTCTCTGCATGTATTTCTGTAGCGTAAAATTACAAGACATTTACTGATGCAGATTAGCTTGGTTAAAAACAGGGATCAATGTGCGGATAAGATTTCTTTTCTTGAAGTTTTTTTTTTTATGAACGACTGTTATTTAGTGGGATTATTTTTGTCATGCCTATTGCGATTGCTGCCACAGGTACTTTCTCCTCTTGTGTCTTTCTCTTATACCGTCCACTGCGTAGAGCGCTGGCAAAATGCCATGTAGCAACTGTCTGGACATAATCCGTTCAGACCGCAGCGGTTGCCGAGTGGTTGAGCATTCACGTCGCGCTCGTGAACGTGTTTTTGTGTCCCCTACTCCGTCCCTCGTCAGTTTTTTGCGCTTCCTCGTAAACAACATCGCATGTAGGAGGTGCGGGGTTCGATCCCGGGTGGCGCCGGTTGCCACCGGTGACACAATAGGTACAAGCTTTCCCCTGGCCTGGTGCTCGGCTAGTAAGGGGTGAAATGCTTGGAAAATGGGTCTTTGACCCCACCATGAGGAATAGAAAAATACCATGTGCCATGGCGCTCTTTGGCCACAGACGCCCTTGGGCCACAAAAATCCATCATCATCATAAAATTCCGTTCAATAGTCATCAGAGCGATTTAGCAGAGCGCGGTCCGCCTCACCGCGCCGCCAGTGCTAATACGCTTAGTTTGTTCCCAAAGCGACACGCTTGCTTGCATAGGTGGATGCATGAACATATATATGTTAAGAGCATTTCCATGGAAACAAGCTGTTAGAAGGTACAACCATAATCTAGATTTATTATATTTATATTTCTCTGAGCAATCGGTCAAATTTTGCGGATATAAAGTCGGCATTTTGAATAAATACAAATTGTATTTATTTGCTCTTTTCACCATCTTTTAATCTTGAACTTGCATCCTTACGTCGCCGCCCATGCTTGTGAGCCGCCAATATTCATATCGCTTTTTACTAATGTCTGCCTTAGAATTATTTACATTGCCGGTTAAAGCGCCACGGAGAGTGACTGTATTGATATCTGGATAGATACTTACATAGTCTGGAAAAAATAAGTTAAATTGTTTAACAGACATGTATAGTGGAATTAACACACACTGCATATCTGTTATCCTCTGAAGGCGCCAGATGGCGCTCTCAGAGAATCCTGCGCATGCGCAGTGTATTCCGCGGATCCGCGCTATGCTCTAGTACCTTCAGTTCAAATAGTACGAGGTTTTGAAAAATAAAAACTTGCACGAGTATCGCGCTTTATTTGCAGGCATCTCTATAAAGGGGAAAAGAGAAACGTAAGCTGTGAAGTCTTTGTTTTCTCGCATTTGTGGAAACCGACGTCGCGACATTTACATCTAATAAAAGGCGGGTTCCAAAAGTCCTGGGCTACGAGCGACATATCATAGAGCCTTACAACCGGCGTATAATATGCATTACGAACGTTGTCATGAAACTTTAAACCGCGTCCTTCACTCGGTTCGCATGACGCTATCGACTTACGTTCCCAAGGAAACTTGTATACTTCATTCGTCAGAATCGGACTTACCACAGAACAGTACCTGTTCTGTGCGTACACCAACTGTGCGCACACTGGAATGTGTACACTAACTACGCTGAAGGACACTGTAAGGTAGGGCGCTGCGGCAACGCTATTTTCGCTTATCGAACAGAGGCGAGTGTGGAGATTCTATGCGACACTTCCTATACTACGGGAAGATGCAGAAAAAATTAAACTGCTTCTTCTTGGAGTGAATCAAATGATTGGTAAGCAGTAGGGTGAGGTATAGTACGGAATTGAAAAGGATGCGCGGTTTCGCGGTCCGAAGCTGGCATTAGACTATCGCAAATGCCTTGGTGGACTCCTACGGATTAATTTCCTCTACAAGCGGTTCCTAAAGTGCATTATCATCGGACAAAACAAAGGCGTGTTTGTATTTTGGCTTAGTTCAAATGCTTTCACCTAGGCTGGAAGTGGAACTTCTGACCTTCGGCTCAGCAACTTAACACCACAGCCAATGATTCAAGGCGACCTTTGGTTGATACCTGATATTTTTAATTCGTCTAACAAGAATGACAATAAGCTTGAATAAGTGGCTTTGAAAAGAGGCAGAAAACGACGCACGCTTAATATGCGCCACGTGAAGAGAAACAGTCTGCTATCTCAAAGGCACGCAAATCCACCTATTTGGTGTCGATAAACAAAACACCAACGATGGCGAATGGCTGGCCGGGAAGATTGGTTTCGCGGTGGCTATCGTGACAAACATGCGCAGATGCATTTATTCGTTTTATTTCGTATTCAGAAAAATCGAGTTCGAAAGCCGTTTATGCCAGGCACACTTCGATCACGAGTTCTGTGAGATAACGTTTACACAAACCTCGACCATTCTCTCCGGCCGAACGAGACGCTTTTAGGGTAATGACGGCAAGCATGATCGATTGCCTGTGTCTAGGTGCGTACTTTATATAGCACGACTGCCTCAGTGTCAAAGCCACTACATGGGCCGGCACGCCCGCATTAAGAGAGTTATCATTTCCGGTAGCTATATATAGGCCAGCGCGGAGCTCTATGCATTGTATTAACGCTAACTAAATTATTGAATAGAGATTTTATACTGCTGTAAGAATGTAATATCACTCAACAAGATACAAGATAATTGCTTTTTTTAAAAAAAAAAGAGGTGGCAGTAAAGCATGCTTTAGAAGAATAAAAAAAACATGCAATGAAAGCAGAGTTTATGTGGCCGTGAAGCACAAAAAAAGTTTCTTTATGGGCTGAAACCTTTATGTTAAGAGATTGGTTGAAAAATCTCACAATCATATCGTTGAGACGAATAACTTCTTTCTGAAAACTTATTACTTTTTCAGTCCACAACTACCGGTGCTGCATTTCCGGCCATGGTGCACTTGTAACGGCGCTGGTATCGCCAGCGGTGCTGATGAGGAAGACAAAGCTCGGAGCGCGAGCTCGCTCGCACTGAACAGAACGCTTTCGGCAACCGGTTTGGCGGGCAACGTCGACAGCCCGCTCCACCGGCTCACCAGCCGCGGCTACCGGGACCTCCAATAAATGTGCATCACCTTCCACATCTGGTGACTCCGCACGACAGCTTCGACGCACGGAACGCCGCCCCCACAGGCTCTGCACTGCGGCTCGTCCTATCCATCCTCTTGGCCTTGCCGCTGCATGCCCGTTGTTCGCGCCCGGTTTTCGGCAGCTTCTCGCCGCCATGAACGTGCCTACCATCGCATCCGGGGAGCTCCTTCAGCCGTATCAGCGCTCCTTCCTTCCTCGACTGCCCGGCCTCTGAGTTTTATGCCAGGGACCCCGTTTTGTGGCTGGAGCCGCTGGTCTTGCACTTTCACGTCAACCATGGGTCCAGCCATCTGCTGCGCTATCAGCACGCCAGCCGCGAAATCCTACCCAGTCTCCTGGCAAAGCTGCGGTTGACACCTCCTGGCCCAGACATTTACGCCGACTTCAAGAACCGCCTGACAGCGTATTCTGGCTGACTCTCTGCGCTGCGGTTCCGGGCTCAGAAGCAGCGCCGCCACGCAACTCACGACCACTGGCCGAATCCCCCCTCCTAGCTGCTTCGACTTTCCCTTTACCAGCTACTACATTGAAGCCGCTCCCCACACTGGTCTGTCCACTATCGTCGCCATCGAATGAGCCCCCGACAAAGTTTCGGCAAATGCCACGTGAGCACGCCTCGGTCTCTTGCCAACCTTGCCAACCAGCTGCCTCATCCTACACCCCCGTCTCTCCCATGTTTGCTCCACCGGCCCCTACGGACGGCCATCCAACTGCGAGCTCCCCTCCCTGGGCGCCTCCTGCCCAGCCCTGCTTCCCAGCTATGGCGCCTGCTCTTGGACCATCACCGGAAGAGCTTTCTCTGGACCCGGGTCCCAATTCGCTTCTAGTCCCATGTTCTTCTGCCACCTCATGCCCAATCCCGGTGAGCCCATCTGTCCTTGTCGCGAGACGCGCATGCAAGCCACACCAGAACCTTGTTGTACATGACGCGCCACTCGAACCGCCTGGCATGGCATCCTGCCTACCTGGCGCCTACACAAGTGATTGTGCCTCCGCGAGAGACGAGACGGTCATCGCAGTAGTTGCCAGGCATGCAACGCATCACAGAGTGTCATATCCAACACTGCCAATGGATTCAGCTCTACTGTTTCCTTCCCATTCCGACCCCTACGTCCCGGACTTGTGCCCTCTGTTCCCGGCAAGCGGTCCCAACGCCACTGTGGGCTCGCTTTTGCCGACAACCGGTACACCCCGTTCCTCGCTTCGAATACTTGCTAACAAGGCAGCCCGTGCCTCACGCAGCAGACCTCAAGCGCAGTGCCGTCGGCGGTGGTTCCGCTGTCGCCAGCGGCGGAGGCACCGCCGTCGGTGTGGACGAGCTATACCTTCGTCCACACCGATTGGGCCAGCGAACATTGCACCCCTCCCGTAAATCCCCACCCGGCTGCATTTCCTGAATGGTCATTTCCCGGCCAACTGCAACCAAACTGCCGGCCCCACCAGCTGACCTTACGACTGGAGCACACCCTGCTCTCAGCCAATTCGTGGATGACTATTCCCGCCTGTTCATTCCGTCATCATTCTCGTCTTTTGGCTCCTCCCCTCGCCCTCTGCGAAGTGGCCAGGCTCGACTGGACGAGTTTGCATTCCCCGCCCGGCGGCTTTCACGGACCTATAGCTGTGTTCTGAATTTGACCGACGTGTTTAAACCTTTACCTACCGTTTTTTTCTTTTTCCTTTATCGCGCAACGCGCTAGGGGGGAGCATCTGCAGCGGCGCTGGTATCGCCAGCGGCGATGATGACGAAGACGAAGCTCGGAGCGTGAAGCTCGCTCGCGCTGAGGAGAACGCATTCGGCAGCCGGCCTGGCTAGCAGCGTCGACAGCCCGCTCCGCCCGCTCTCCAGCGGCGGCTACCGGGACCTCCAATAAATGTGGATCACCTTCCACACACTCGTTTCTGCATGCCCTCCAAAAAGAACAATGGCCCCCCCTTTTTACACACTGATCCTACATTACAGAGCTCGTGCCATGAAACATGTAGCGGTTTCCTAAAAAGAAGGAAATTTCGGACCCGCAAGCATTTCGCCTCCAACGCATAGTTTACCAGAACAGTCCACCGACGGCATCTGCAACATTCGTTCTCATTGCGTGAAGTATATCGAAAACGTGAATTTAGACGAACACACTCCTTACTACAGGCGCTTGAAAGCATAAAAGCTTTCATATGTAGTGAAATTAAATTTTGTGAGCTTTCTACGTTGCGTAATCATTCTGTTCTCTGTGAAACGCAGCCTTATTTATGAGGGGACAATCAGTAATTAGCAACCGCCCAAGCGCAGCCAAACGACTACAAAGGATATCAATGCAGCTTTCACAGAACCTTAGCACTCGAAGAAAAATTCGTCCTGGTCCTGGCGGCTAACCCGGGACTACGGCCTCTCCGGGGTGGTTGCTCTACCAACTAAGCTAAGCAGAAAACCTAATAGATAGCAGGGCTTGGTTGAATATGTCAACTCGATACAGTGTTCGTTCAATGTGTTTTTGGGCAGTCCCCTATGGTGGAGAAAATTTGTAGTGAGGGAGCAATTACTCATTAGCATTCATCCAAGCCCAAACCTTATCGTAAGGATGTCGTGGCCTCAATAGGCATTTTTCGCACTTTTCCTAATTCTCTTCACGTATTTTTGCGCAAACTGACTTCAGAAAAGAAAAAGTTCGTGCTTTTGAGAATGAAGAAGACGAAAAGGTTGATTTTGCATTATCGATGGTGCCTAGATCGTGGTTTGGTTTCCGTCAAAAATGATTCTTATGGAATGCTCACACCGATCTTGAGAGTCGTATTCTTCTTGCGCGCCACCAAAAAATGCATGCTGCGTTGGTGGCATTAGATGTAGCCAAAGCTAATGACAGCGTAGAACACACATATTATTGCAAAGATTACATACTCTGCACTTTTCGAATTACTTACTTGCGTGGATATCTGTGTTCCTTGAAAACAGACAGTTTTTTTTGTATACTAAACGGTGTCGATTATGGAAGATATAAACAATACAGAGGTGTTCCACAAGGGGCAATCCTGTTGCCTGTGCTCTTTAATATTATAATGAGCTCTATTCGCAGCCATGAACACATGCACACGTACGTCCATCTCGATGACATTGCATTTTTAGTGCTGCAGCTGACATTCAAGTTCTCTATGTGCGCCTGCAATCGTACCTGAATTTGCTTGAAAGTTGGTGTGACTTACGTCGCACCTGAAATGTAAACAAGTGCGCTTTACTTGTTTTTCAAATGAAGGATCCTGTTCATCTGTCTCTCATTTACCAGCGACAAAATATTCCTCAAGTTAAGTCATTAAAGCATCTTGGTGTCATTTATGATGACAGCATCAGAAGGCGCTCTCACATTGACCATGTTGCAGCGAAAGGGGCTCGTGCTGTGGGCATGTTGCGTAGGTTAAGTAATCCCGGGTATGGAATGCGGAGAGAAGCACTTTTGCTGATTTATGTTTTGTATGTCCGACCAATTTTGGAATTTGGATCTGTGCTGTTTTCTGGTATAGCTGCGTACAAAATTCGCCCGTTCATTCTTTTGGAGCGGGAAGCGCTTGAGTTGTGCTTTGACCTCCTCAAATTTGTGGCCAATAACGTGCTTTATCATTAAGCCCGTATTACTTATTTGTTATCTAGATTTCAATCCCTAACTGTTCAGATGTAACTAAGGATATATGAATCAGATTTACACCGCTGCTTGTCTGCCTTTTGTTGGCAGCCTTTTTTGGAGTCCACTGGCCTAGATTCCTTTATATGTTCTTTTGTATAACATCCTTCCGACAAAAAACAGTGGGTCCTCTGTAGAAATTGTTTGTGATGATATTTCCCGAAATACGCTAAGAATTTACCACCCCGCATTTTAAATGGATTATTAGAAAACCATTTACAAAGCCTACCTATTAGCTTAACGATAGCTACTGACGCCTCCCAATGTGATGAAAAGCCAGGGGCGGTAATATATTGCCCGCTTCTAGATTGGTCTTTTTCTGTGCGGCTTCCCGACTACACCCCAATTTTCCAAGCGGAGTTTCTGGCGGTGGTGCTAGCTCCTCGAAAACTAGAGCCAGCTTTCTCTTCAGTGGCTGTCATTTCATGCTCTTTTTCTTTGTGTTCGTCCCTTGCTTCGGCTGTGGATTCGCCAACCTTAAACACCTTCCATTCATTACTCTCTCCGCATTTGAGCCTTGTTCACTTGATATGGATGCCAGGTCATAGCAGTCTCATAGCAGTGTGGCAGCCAATGAAGTGGCGGACTGCCTGGCAAATGCATCCCTCAATGGCCCCGTGCTACCTATCGTTCCGCTACAGCGTACAACACAGCAGCGAGGTTTCGAAGACAAAATTTGTTAAGAATGACCTGGATCTCTTTTAAGTAATGATGATTAACTGCACCTGATCTCTTCGTGGAGCAGGCAATCATGTCATTCACGGCGGGTTGAGGTATCTCTATCAAGGCTCCGCTACCGGATCCCACCCTTAAATTTTTATTTGCACAAGTCTGGATTGGCGCTTAATTTCGTCAGCGTATTTTGTGGTGAGCACGAAACCATAGACCATTTTTTGTTGTTTCGTCGCCGGCACACTATGATGAGAAGACGGTTTTTAGAGGAATCACTACACCAGCTTGGCCTTTGTTTGAGCAGCCCAGTCATTTTGTCGTTTGGAGGCACCATACTTGGGTACAGCCACAAGTCTCTTTTTACCGCCGTCCACAATTTTTCAATGGAATCAAATCGGCTACCTTGGTAAAATGTATATTTTTCAATATTAGTTTTATTCTTACAATTATTATTATCATTTAACCACTTGGCTATAAACATCAGTCTCGATCTCCTGCGTGCGTTATGCATTTATGTTTCATTTCGCTCTTCCTTTTTCTTTACTTCTTCCTTCATCAGCATTCATTTTATTTTCTTCCAGGAAACATATATATAAAAAACTCTCGGTGGCCCCCAATTCTTGGCCAATCCCCCTATGCGAGCATGTGCGATTGTATGAGGGTAACAAGAACGATGGTGCCTGCTACTATTAAAGCTCTCTGCTGTCTGTCTGACGCCTTCGGTCGTAAAGAGGAGTGGGCTTGGACAGCTTCTCGTCATGTGGAAAGCTATCAGACTATCCATATCATGCCCGGCCTGCCTTAAAATCGTCCCGCATTCGGCATGGTTCATGTTGTTGACATTAGATACAGCCGAGTTGGGCCGTATCGTCAAGGATAAAGGCGATGCCTAAAGAAAGAAAAGAGTGCTTTCCCTCCTTTAGTTCTTGGTTGCTTTCTCTTCTTGCTTAAAACTAGAAATGGGGCTAGCCGTTATTTTGGCTTCGACACCGACTTCAGACACTTCCGCCTTAAGCCCTTCTGTTTCTTTCCCTTGCGGCTGATTTATAACCAGAGCTCATGGGTTGTTAGGTATAATGACATGAATTTTGCCTAACAAGGCGCAAAAAAATTAAAGTTTGAAGTGGAATTTGTTTACAAAAATGGCACCTTTCCCTGCTAAACACCTGCAATTTTTCAGTTACGCGAAAGAAATCAGGTGCTCAAGAGCTTTCTTCAATATTTTAAGCAGGATTGAGAAAATAAATCACCGTGGAAGACGATGGCATTTGGCGAGACGAGTCAGATAAGATTTTTGCAGGAGGAACCGCATGCATGTAATAGGAGGCGGTCGAAGGTAATACAGACAGTTCCGAAAGTATACGCGCGCCGTAGAATGGTTCTCTCAGGTAGACTGGTGGATTGCTCGGGCTCATATTTCGCGCAGACACAGCTACTGGTTGGCAGATTTGTTATGTGCTACATTTGTTTGGGCTACCTTTAGGAATCGACGAAAAAGTTCGAACATTCGCATCGTCTGCCGCGGAGACGGAACAAAACCACTGTTATCTATGCATTTGCGCCGGTGGCGCCACCTCGTTTGTGGGCCGCAGAGATTCGGCAAAGGAGAAGGGTTGTAAGCGTGTCCAAAATTTACACATCTGGTTATGTAGGTGGCGATGATATTTAATATATTGCCGATAGTTCTACAATGAATTGAAAGTGATTTATCGATTCTCGTACCCATATAACTTCAATATGCCCCGAGGACAAAGTAAAGAGAGTTCGTAAAAGTCAAGGTATGAGAATTTCATAGTGCATTATCCTCTCTTATGAATGAAGGAACTCTGTAACACTCTCTATGAGAAGAAAGAATGAGAAGAGTGTATTTTCCCGGCAGAACAGCAGATGAGTGTGGAGTTATAAAGAATACGTGCCTAATACACAACACAAAGGCAAAAAGAAGAATTATCAAATTGAAAGAGGGAGCGAGTCGGATAGAAATGAGAACCCCTGCCGCATAAAGTTTCTAAATATTACCTAGCAGAAAAGCTCGCGCCAACAAGCTTGTTGAAAGGGCATTTCATCAACCATGGGAATGCTGGGAAGACGTGGTTTCTCATTTGGCTTATCTAGTGCAGACCTAAAATTAACTACGATGGCATAAATGTAAATTCTCAAGGCCACACCGCAGGGAGCGGTGTAGTCCCCGACCTTGTTTAATATTGCCATGCTTGGCCTCCCCGCACAACTGGCCGAATGCACGGGGCTACACCATACATTGTACACAGATGACCTGACCCTGTGGATGTGCATGGGCAGTGTGGTGAAACTGAACAGACGCTGCAGCGAGCAATGATGTTATAGAAAGATAATTACAACCTCAGGTGCTCGGCCGAGAAATCTGAAGCGCTTTTTCTCGCGTCAATGCGATCACCACAGCGTCGGCGTATTAAGCACGACGGAGCGTATAACCCTGGAATCGAACTCAGGGTGAACGGCAACGTTATACCAACGGTGGCAAGCATTACAGTTCTGGGATTACAATTTCCAGCCAACGGCAAGAACTCGGAAACTATTCAGACGCGAAATTCTAGCACCTGTAAAACTTGTAGACTCCTGAAACGAATCGCCAAAAAACATGCGGGCATGAAAGAAGCTAACCTCCTTAGGCTAGTCCAGTAATCAGCAGGACAGTCTACGTAGGGTCGTACTTGCGGCTTCATAAGGCGGAAAAGGACAAACTGGAGATTCTCTTTCGCAAAGGAATGAAAACGCCACTAGATTTACCACCTAATACATCGACGAACAAAATTTTTAGACTAACGGTTTTCAAAACCCTCCAAGAGCTCATTGAGGCAGCAACGACCGTGCTACCTGTGGCGCACGGCATCACGCAGCGTGGCCGGCTGTGTGACGCCGGCCACGCTTCGGCGGTGGCTGCGTGACGCCATGCGCCACAGGGTGGCGGCGCCGCCACGCTGAAGGCTCGAAATGCTGCCGTAATGTCGCTATCGCTACAAAGTGGAAACGTTTCATTCGTTCGTGTAGTGCGCTAATGAGGGCTCGCACAATGTGTTCATGCCGCGAGAAACTTGCCCGAATCCTCACCCTTCCATAAGAAACTTGTTTGCGCGTGTAAACCGCCGCCTCTCAACAAGTCCTGGCGCTGCGCTGGAAAATTTTACGAAAATAAAGATGAATTAGGAAGACGAAACCTATCCTTCTCTAAACAAGTCGGCCGTATTCATGCTTACGCCTGCCCCCTCTCTGCTTAGGAAGCTGTGTTGTTGGCCAGCTGGTGACCAAATCGAAATAGTGCTTCGGCACCGAAAAAAAAAACAGGACTGAGACGATTGAAGAAAACGAGCTTTTTTATATGCTTTGGGTTTGGTTTATAGAGGTTTTACTTCCCAAAACGACTTAGGCTATGAGGGACGCCGTAGTGAAAGGCTCCGGAAATTTCGACCACCTGGGGTTCTTTAACGTGCACTGACATCGCTCAGTACATGAGCCTTTAGCAGCGTCGTTAGGGTCTGCAGCTGAGCGCAATAACCACTGGGCCACCGCGGCGGTTTTTATATGCTTTCTTCTGTCATATCGCACCTGTTTTCAATGCCAAAGCAATTTTTTAAAGGCGGAAATGAACCGCGCCGGTAGCAGATCGCAAAATGAACCGCGGACTTGTGCTTATCATCCAGTGCAGCTCATAAATCTACTCTTCACTGAAACAGCATGGAGTGTCTGCTCATATCAATATTCATCGCAGGTTGGCAGCACCGCCTTGAAGCCTGTTTGCGAAGGTCGACCGTACTCTTGTTTTGCGGAAACGAGCAGTTTTCATTGATTTCCGTTTGCTGCCTGGACATAGAGAACACGTGCATTGTTTTCGGAAATGAGACAACCCGAAAAAGTTTGCCCAGCTGCACTCATTATTTACGAAGTAAATAATGCAAAATTCGGTCACCGTCACTAGCCTCTCACGGAAACGTGCGACAAAGGAAAACAAAAGATTACTTTCGTTTCTCGATCGAACAGCCAGAGACAAAACACAGGTGAGTAAGCTCATGTGTGACTTCAAGTGAAATGATTGAAGCTCTTCACAGCGAAAACACATTACATCTGTGAATTTTACCACACAGAAGCACACTTACTCTGCTGTGCTTACGCATTCTTCATGGCGACCGTATTCGTTGCAGTGCAGTTATTGAAACGTGCGGATGCGTCGGATCTCAAATTAACTGAGTGTGTAGCTAGATCGTTACACCAAAGTGCGCAAAAAATGTAAATGAAAACGAAACTGAAAAACCAGAATATACAATCCTTAGAACTACCAGAAAGCCAGTCAATCATAAGTGGCCGCGTCTTCCCGGCATGCCTCGGTCTTCATTGTCGGATGAAGTGCTGGGCCGATAACATTCTCTTTAGTTAGTACTTAGAAATTCTACGCCCTCGCCAAGCACGTCAAAAAGAACGAATGCTAACGACGGCTTTTTGCAGCAGGCGACAAAGATGGCGTTAAAGATCCCCAGGTGGTCGAAATTATTCCGGAGCCCTCCACTACGGCACCCCTTTCTTCCTTTCAACTTTCACTCCCTCCTTTATTCCTTCCCCTACGGCGCGGTTCAGGTGTCCGCCGATATATGAGACAGATACTGCGCCATTTCCTTTCCCACAAAACCAATTATTTTTATTACCGCAGGCGTTCCTTCGTTCTGGGACGCAAATTTGCAGCCACTTCGTTTCAACCACGTCTGTCCTAAACGCCAAATGTCATCAGTACACACTCCTGTCCTCCTTGAGAAGCATGGCGAGGGCAGTAAAACGTCCTTGAAGAAAGATAAAGGTCATGTGGCGCTAGTAAGTATTCATCGTAATCAGACATGTCAAGTTCATTGCGTCGTAAAGGCTTCTCGCGTGATATCCAGTTACATGCGCTAGCTGCGGCCATCCTATCTGAGCAAGTTTCCCAATGCTAACCTTCCACGTAACTCTTTCGCCACCATCTAAGCTTACCTTATTCCCTGCACTGAAGCCACTAGTGTCTGCCCATATCAATATTCATCGTAGGTTGGCAGCACCATCTTGCAGCATGTTTCCGTAGGTCAACCGTACTCCTATTTTGCTGAAACAAGCTGTTTCCATTGATTTTCCTTTGTAGTTGTATATATACCGCGTTGTTTGCGGCATCTATTGGGCGCACTTTGCGCAGCACGGGGCAAGCCTGTCGTCTCATGATGTGTCGGCATGTTTGCGGTTGCGCTGACAACCCTGGGCACGCTACGCGATGCGAGGTCGGTACACAGTTGCTATGGCAATACGAGGAAGCGACCTTTCGCTACCATGGCGAGCCACTTGTTGCGAGAATGTACACAGTGGAACTGTCTAGAACAGGGCTGTTCACGTGATCGCTTAAGCCATCCACGTGATGAAGGCAGAAGCAAAGACTGCCTGCACGTTATGACCTTTTAAACTTAGACAGGAATTAGGGCTGATTGGAAGAATTGATGACAAGAAACTGCGGAACAACAATGGGCTCAGCGGCAGAAGCCTCAGGACGCTCGTCGACTTACAGATGACTTTAGTAAACAAAACTGGCGAAGCGAAACACAATCCATGAAGTTTACGTGCCTTAGTGCACATAAAAATAAAGCGGACTAACTAAAATGAAGAGATATGAGACAATTGGCTTAGTCCTCCTCTCAGTGACACCCTTGCCTCGTGAAGGCCATTGAATAAAACAAGGAGACGTTTTAGTGGGAAATAGAAAATATGGTAGACATTCCCTGCGTTTAGCCGTTGGGTGTTTGTTTGCCTGTCGGTCTGTTTGTTAGTCTGAATTAAGCCTAATTTGTGCCAAGCTGAATCACGTTCCCACCGATTTGTGGGCAACCTGCCCCGAAATGCATATATAATAAAGAGGAACACGTGCAGGGGCGGCGCCGCAGCTCCGGCGTACGGCCGAGATCGTTGTGTTGATAGCTGAGCTCGGACCGTTAAATTGGTTAGCTGACCTTAGTCTGTTTTCTCTGTAAATCCTGCTACAGTTTAGTGCATGCGCCGGGAACAGCCTCTGGCCTACGTCGTGAAGCTCCGCAGCAGAACCATCACTTCAACCATGTCCACCGACGCAAGCCAGTCATATGCCCGTTCGCCTACGCCCGTCGTTTACCTTGGCGCTCTCTGATAGCGGGACCCAGACATCTTTAGTAGGTTCGATGACCATGGTTTGGATGATTGGCTTGTCCCCTGCGAGCGGGTAAGCGGCCACAACCGGCGGGACGAAGCCATAAAGCTAAACAACGTGGTGTTTAACCTTTCAGACGTGGCCAACCTATGGTACAGAAACCGCGAAGGAGACTTCAAAACCTGGTCGGCCTTTAAACGCGCTTTCTCCGATATCTTTGGGAGCCCTGTCGTACGCAAGCTGCGCGCCGATCAGCGCCTGCGAGTAAGAGCCCAGCTGCAGGGTGAATCGTTTACCATCTACATCGAGGATGTCATCAACTTCTGTACAAGGGTGGACTCGTCTGCGTCCGAGGCAGACCGAATCAAGCACGTCTTGAGAGACATCGAAGCTGAAGCATTTCAGATGATTATCGCCCCGAACCCTTCCATCGTTGCCGGCATATTCCCACTGTACCAGAGCTATGATGAGCTCGACAAGCAGCGCATTTTAGGGCCATAAGCTTCCGTAAAGCCTTACTCGCTTTCCAGCCTCGCTGTGCCGACCTCTAACAGCTCGCTGCTTCACCAGATCAAGGACTTTGTGCGTTAGGAGACGGCTCGACAGCTGTCACTTCTTTGCGGAGTTCAGGCACCTCCCTCCGACCTGTCTCCGACCCTCCAAACTATGATTCGCGAGCAAGTGTCCGAAGCGCTACCGCTTGTTCGTTCGCAGGCTCCTGCTTTGGCGCCGTCCAGAGACCAAGGTTCGACGCGTTTGTCCAGTTCTACCCTCCGACGTAACGTATAGATATTGTACATATAACATATAAATATATGCAACCTGTAAAAATAAATAAACATAAATATAAACACACAGATATATACTAAATTTCCGGAGCCCTTCACTGCGGCGCCCGTTATAGCCTGAGTCTCATTGGGACGGTAAATCCCCATAAACCAAACCAAATACGCCTGGCAAACCGCCCACCGTGGCTGGCGGCAGTTCAATGAATGACTGGTCGTGAGAGGTTTCTTGGGAAGAGTAACCTGGCTCTCACAAGTGTAACCGACGGCAGTGCCCGCCGTCGCAGGGCAGTGGCGCATCGATTAACTGCAGTACCACTGCGCAAGGATTGACATGATTCCCAGGGATTTGTCAGTTTGTAGAGAATGACCAATTCCGCACATATGGACATTAAACTATTATCTCTGTCTGAACAACTTCCACCGGTGAACAATGGATCCGAAGGCCGGAACCGAGGTGAAATCTGAAGTGTTAGCGCACCTAATTCGAATTTGTCCGAAATACGCAAATTTACCATCAATTTCTTCTTATTTCTCAGGCACCGTCTTGTGTCGATGCTCATATAGACATTGACTTCGCAAAATTGAGAGCACGCCAACGCTTTCTGCAGCGTGTTCATACACGCGAGTAAGGCGCGCTGTTGAGGGAGCACAGATGCTGAAGCACCTGGCCATAAGCTCCCGCCCATGTGCAGCAATAAAAAAAATAGAAAATTTGTTTTTGGGGAAAAGAAATGGCGCAGTATATGTCTCGCATATCGGCGGACACCTGAACCGCGCCGTAAGGGAAGGAGATTAAAGGGGGACTGAGAGAAGAAACAAAGAGGTGCCGTAGTGGAGGCCTCCGGAATAATTTCAGCCACCTGGGGATCTTTAACGTGCAATGACATCCCACAGCACACGGGCGCCTTAGCGTTTCGCCTCCGTCTAAACGCAGCCGCCGCGGTCGGGTTCGAAACCGGGAACCCCGGATCAGTAGCCGTGCGCCCTAACCAC
This sequence comes from Amblyomma americanum, assembly GCF_052857255.1. Taxonomy (NCBI): domain Eukaryota; kingdom Metazoa; phylum Arthropoda; class Arachnida; order Ixodida; family Ixodidae; genus Amblyomma; species Amblyomma americanum. Next base: position 92,440,929 of record NC_135505.1, on the reverse strand, counting down.
TGAGCCCCCGCGGCGGGTGCAGCAAAACCCATGCTATCAAATTCATCAAGGAAGTTGTGAACGTTCGTCTTTTTCAGCAAAACTCCTGCTATCAAATTCGTCAAGGAAGCTCTTAACGTTCGCCTTTTGATCATAGCAGGGTGAAATTTACGAATGAAAAGCTCTAAGATACGTGCTCTGCAGCGAGCCAGCAAGACAAGTCGGCACACATGTTCTCAACCACGTCACACCGTAGTCCTCAACACGTCACGACACCAAGTCTTTAACGTTATGAAGCCACTGCTAGGTTGATTGGGAGACTTACGGCAGCGTTTACCGAGATTTGCACCAAGTATTTTAGTGTGTTGCTAAATTTTTGAGCACAGTTGAGATTATTCTTTTGATCGTCTGGTAGCTCGGTGCTACACAAACGCTTCCCACGTCTATGTCCAGCATTCTAGGATAAAAATGTTCAAATGGGGAAAAATTGTAAGGCATTGTTGTTGAAATATTGAAGGTAATGGTTCATTCTTCGCGTATGTTGCAAAATCTTTCTTTTGAAGTGTTTCCATAGATGGCATCGAACAGTTAAGGCTGCCATAGAAAACCACTCGCGAATGGTTTTGACGACAGCAAAAAAGTTAATCGCAAAAAAATACAAGACTGCCATCGGGTGAGCTGCGGATATGTTGGCTGTTATAGTGAAATCTTACACCATATAAAGAAACCGCGTTCATAAACGGTTTCCCGCCCAAAAGTACTTTTGTCCAGATTTGTTGGTTATGTAGTGTTCGGTCTCGCAGTTCGAACCCCTGGCGTTGTCCGTTCATTACAAAACATCAGCTGCAAAATGTTGAGAATATATGGTTTCTCTATCATGTTTAATAGGAAAGATGAATGGTGCTTCATGAAAAAAATAGGGGGTGTCCATCTGGGCCGCAGTCGTTGCTTCGTCGCCGCCCGAGCTATTAGTTCGTCTAAGTCTTTCGGAGAATGGTGTGGAGCTTGTGCTTAGCAGAGAGAGTGTCTGCATCGCAGTGTGGTTGGACAAAGATGCGGCAGACCCGAGCTGGAAATGCGGTATATCTAGAAAGCAGGCGCCACAGCCTTCAGGATACGCGTAAGCGTGCCACTCGGACATCTGAAAGCTCTTGGTCAATAGCTACGAACTCATTCGCCCAGTGTTATTTTGTTATCGTAGAAATGAATTATGCCGTGTGTCGCTTACGCGGGATTGAAGAATCGCATGCGGTGAGCACGCTAGGCCCTGACCTAGCGGTGGACACGATAAAGCACTTGAACAATAATATGAATATCAAATGGAATGGAAATGAAATGGAATATGGAATATGAAATGAATAACTTTTTTGGAACTCAGAAGTCAAGTTTGTTGCTGATTGCCTGTCAAGCTTCAATATTATTTAAGGGGGGTCCTTTGTGCACAGAATAAAATAAATTGAAAGGGTGCTCTAGCTTACCCAACACACAAAGTAATATTTCGTCAAAGGCTACACTCTAAGATGGGAGAGAACAAAGGGAGCACAAGTTCAGTCCCTTCGAAATGAACTAGGTTGCCGCAACCAGTAGTTCCAAACCTCTTTAAGGCTTCAAGGAAGTTAATACCCGAACGGACTAAATTTTAATCATGATTGCTTGTGGTGGTTGAAAAAGGACTAATAGGCTTAACCGAGTACCCAGTTTGTCTAATTCTACCCATTTCCGGGTAAGAGTGCATGGAAGTCTTTCCTTCGATGTGGATCGCGCTTGGTCTTAAAAATGTCAAACACGCACGTAGGGTGCGCAAAGAGTGAACTAGTGAAAAACATTTTATCTAGATCCTATAACGGGGTCAGCAGATGGGGCCTGAGTGGTATTGGGTTGCTTGCCACGCTATGAGTGTTCGATCTCAGGACCTCCAAAAAACACCCCTAAAATAGAAAACGGCAACATGAACGCCACGGCGGCCTAATGGTTTGAGTATTCGTATAAAATCTACAAGCTTTCCCATGGCCTGTAGTCGGGCTTCTCTGGAGAGAAACTGCCAGGAAAACAGGTACCCCAACCCGAGCTAATCAGAACACGCAAGTCTTGGCTCTCTTTTCGGGCTATTTGACCTGGCGTGGTTAAAAAAAAGCAACCAAAATCAGCCACTAGCATAAGTGCTCAGTTTTGATGCTACGCGTATTTTAGCTCCGAAGCCATATTCCTGTTCAGGCGATGCGACTTCTGTAATGCTGACTTACAGTTTTTGCTCCTTGCAAGGAAGAAGGCGTGAGTAATCAATAACAAGGTGTTCGACAAAGGCCACTGTTGTGGCCCTGGCTTGGAAGATGACAAAAGCTGGCACAATCAGGTAAGTTCGATACGACTCAAGAGAGGAGAATCGAGCATTCACGGCACACTTTTGGGTTCCCAAAGTATATGCTGGCGCTCAACGTTCTTTCGCATTTGTTCTGTTCTGTGTCCACTCCTAAGCAAAAAGGGGGACTTATCGACCTGACATCTGCATTGGACGGTCGCTTCTTTTCAGAATTTAAATTTCAGTGCCACTACTGCATACTCGCTTATTCATACTTTCCTGCGCGAGGAGTGATCAAAATAAGACAAATAAAAATTCGAGAAAGCAGCTAGAAACGCCGGCTATAACCACGGTAGCCACAATTGATTAATCGATGGAGGCGAGAAGATGCAGCCAGGAAACAATTCCGCCGGAGGTTGGACCCGAGTGGCGCCATCGGGAAGAGGAAATGGGAAGTGAGCTTCCGTTATGGCGCTGCGAATGGTCGGACGGGCACGTGCGCCACTCTCGACCGTGTGGTTCACCCTGGGCTAAGCGCAAGGGGGTCGCGTTTCTTCCTAGCGGCGGTCGTATGCAAATGTGATGCAATTACTGCGTGATAACGTTAAATGACGCGATAAGAAACCAGTGCGGCGAAATAACGCGAACGGAAGGGACGCTGATGTCGACGGCAAATGACTTTCGAGAACGCTTGGGGCTGAATGTATGCGGATACGTGTGGCCTACGGAACTAGGGCACAAGCGCAGCTACCACCGTTCGAGACTCTTTCTTGGCGAGGCTACATAGTGTTATTTTCTCGAGGCAGAGGGCACGAATGATCGTCTATTCGTCCCGCTGTTGGGTAATGCTGCGGTAATAATGCAGCATTCGCCATTTGTATAGCCCACAGAATGATCCTCTGTATTGCATTGATCGTTGTGCAACCCCGCTGAGTTTGTGGCACATCGGGAGTTATGATGAACACATGCAAGGGACACGATTACGGCAGTCACTGAGAAGGCTGCTCCAATGCGCCGAATAATAATGAGGTTGTTATGTACACGCACATCACGTACCTGGAATCCGGATCACGATACCCGCGCGTATGAATGCACCTTCTCGCAATGTCGTCGTAGCGTGCCGCCACATTTGCAACCAAAGTACCTTGCAAATGCATTTGATGGCGAAACGGAAGTGTAACAGGGTCTTACGCTACGAAGTAGCCGTCACCCCTTTGCGGGACCATTGCGGGGCGCAAGATTGGACGGCATAAAGTGAGTGAGCCTTGCACTGTTATACGTCACCCCTGCCCTTCTTTCTCGCTATTCCTTCTTAATCCTGCCTACATGACGTGGCCTTTCCGCTTAAACGCCATTGGTCTCTTACGTTGTCATTGCACTCCGGATGTCCCTGGACGCCGGGGCATTCGGCGATCAAGCCTTCATCGGAGGTGGTGCGATCGAAGGCCGAGTTCCAGAAAGCCATCCAGAGGGCCGAAGCACAAAACACTGGCGGTTCTTATCCCCTGCAGCTGCACGCGACGCGACAGCCCGGGGTTGAACGGAGCACTATGCCTAGAGGCTAGCCCTCTGGGCTTGCCGATAGTGAATGGATCGCGAATTGGCGAGGCAGGAAGTGAGGTACTGATATAGAGAAAGCGTCGAAGAAGGGACGCCGTGCAGAGCTAAAACAACAGCGGGGATCGAGGCAGAGGGTAGGAGTATTAAGAACAGATGGAGGAGGTGTGCGCGGATATAGAGAATCGGTGTGTGCGTGCCGAGCGAACGAGCCTGCGGTCTGTTGTATATAATAGCGTTGGCACAATATCTCTACACGAATATAATACGGGAAAGCGAGTGATTAATAAAAGCAATCGGCTTTGTAAAATCCTGACGGCATAACCAATCCACTTAACGTATATTACATTTTCGGTGCAGGTCAGTTTTGAGGCCTTGTTATAAGGTATCTGGTGTAGTACTGCGCATAGAAAGAACGTATAAATTGAACAGCGCTCTAGATGGGAAAGACTAGATGAGAAACACACCAGAAACTACTTAAAACAGACAAACGCTACAAAAAAAAAACTTTTTGTCCCAGTGCTTTTTAAAGGTTTTGCATTACTGCGGGTTTCCAAGGCACTTCGTTGAGGCCGCACTTATAACCACCGTTCCTGTCACCAGCATCTGCCAACCTGTGCCAACTGCAAAACATACCACTCTTATTAATGCTACCCTCTGGCAGCTGCGACACTCTTATGCCTGCAAACTTTCTAATCTCATCCGTCCACCTGAATCTCCGTTGCCTCCTGCTGCGTTTTGTTTCTCTTGGGAAGACAGATTGGTGAAGCAAATATAGGAAAACAAACAAAAACGAAGTGCCTTGCTTGTGGTACAAAATGTCCGCATTGGAAAACCTCCGCTCCACACCATGGAGTCCAGCATTATATGCGTGCCTACGTATTCGTATCTTCCTTTTGTACGTGATGCCTTGCCCATCCACTTCCGTTAAACTACGGCTCTGCAGGCGCCGTATACAAGGAAGGAAAGGAGGTCCGGACACACACACCGCCGTGTACGGAAAGAAAAGCGCATCTGGCGTCTGTTGCCGGCAGCGATAAATCGCACGGAAGAAGCCGGGAGTAAAAACAAAAAAAAGGTGAATTTGGAAGGCATTTTTGCTATTTGAGTCTTATGTATCCGGTTGCGGGGTGAATGCGTAGCTTCAGGACGCATGTCGATCGACGACCCCAGACGAGTGTGGGAATACGAATAATTGAATGGTATCGGGGCCAGTGTTCTTAGTTGTTTAAATACTGAATTTGGCAGCCGAACTATCTATACGATTTCTCATCGCGCAATTTTGGAGTAATGACAAAAATACTGCCATTATTCTAAGGTGGAGAAAAGACGCTATAATTATTTCTGAGTGCCGAAAAAATGACAATCCGCAAAATTAGTTAAAGTATACGAAACGAGGAAGAAAGATGAACAGTGAAAAAGGCAGAAATTGGTATTCATTTCAGTAGACTTCGAAGGTAGAGCGCAGCTGGTTAGAGCAAACGAAAGGGGTTATTTAAAAGCTAGGTGGTTTACATAAATTCTGTGAAAATCTGGGAAGGACAGGCACAAGTCAAGCTACGTGCGGTGAGCTGTCTCACTCTGTGGTGTAGATTTGCTCCTTTACCGAGTATCATTGCGTCCAACAAGCTCATACATGGGAAGAAATTCTGGCCAGTTGTTTATATATATATATATATATATATATATATATATATATATATATATATATATATATATATATATATATATATATATATATATATATATATATATATATATATATATATATATATATATATATATATATATATATATATATATATATTTTCCTTTCAATATTTCTCGTTAGAAACAAAAAAATCGACCACTGACAATGTGAGCGCCTTGAATCTAAGCACTCTTTGCTGTTTGGAGGGTCCTCTAGAAATCGAAAAATTTGAAAAAATTTCTAGAAGAGTTAAAAATAGAAGGACTCAAATAGTAGTAGCCAAGGTGATTTACTTGGACTCAGCAGCAGTAGTGGCTGTAAGAATGCATATTTTCCGCTGAAGGTCTTGCTATGAAAGAAAGAAGAACGCACGAAGCTTTCAGACAGGTGAGAATCTTCGCTTCGAAAGCTGCGCTTCTCCATGAAATGGCCCATTCCAAAATGTTAAGAGACGTGCACCGTTGTCAACTGACCAGCCAGAAATTTATGATGGCCTGCCAAGTTTGGTTTTTCCAGTGTATTCATGTTTTGATCAGCGTCGAACAGTTCGTCTGAATGATGGAGTTGCGTGGCAGTCTGCTAACCTCCGAATTTCGGGTCACTCATAGTGGCATAATTTTATCCACTGGCTCAAAGGGGACTGTTGCGGCTTCTATAACTAAAGAGTTTTGCAGAGTGTCCGCATTGATCGCACTACCAATGAACAACAGGCGTTCACTTCAATGTAACAAGACAAACAATTGAGAAAGTTGATTTATTATCAGAGAAAAAGGTGTCGAACGTTCTCGAGTCCCAAATGAAGCCGATAGCGCTGTTATGAACGCGTGGCCTCATTACAAATAACCGCACTTGGAGAGGTTAAAGCCGAACTAGCCTGCTATAACTTGTGCCGGACAAATCATGAGGTCATCGCTGACAAACACAGCAGCTATGATCCAGCATCGCTTTCCGCGAAACTTTTGTCCCGACAGTACGTTCATATCAAAACTCGCGAAATGACGTAGGTTTGGGTGCTCGTTCGCGTTTTCCTGACTTTTCGTTTTTTTAAGTTTGAGGCTCAAAAAACAAAAAAAAATGCTGTACAGGCAGCGGCACAGAAAGCCGGAGCGGCAGTTGTCATCACTTTTAAGCCAACTGCGTTGCTTGGCTTATGGAGTACTTTATGGGCTCGCGAGTCAACCCCGCATCCGAGGATATAGCACCGTTCATCCCTAGTGATGCTGGCAGTGGGAAAATGCAGTTCGTAGCCAGCCAGGCGGCCGCGGGCTGCTTGTGTCAGGCACTAACGACGACATCGGTCGGTGACCCTGGTTTCCAGGAACTGCTCTCTCTTTCCCCTTCTTTTCTCCGTCGTCATCAAAACTGCTCCTTGCTCCATCGGGAACGCTCCCTCTCGGGAGAAAAGCTTCGACCTTCCCATTTGGGATAGGGGAAGCGTTTATGAGCCACTCGAGCGGTCGACGCCCTGGAAACCATGCGAGGCGCCGACTGTGAGCTCGTCCTCGACCTAACATTGCTTCTAGAGCACCATGCATTCCCCAGTCGCGCCCGAATTGAGTAGGTATTAGAATAATATTGAAACATTGTTGCTCCATGGTTGTTGAGGACAAAGTATTTTAGCCGTTGGAAGGCCGTGATGTACCGCGTGTGGAGCAACAATTATCGACGGTCGGCGTTAAAAATATACAGCCATAAATGTTTGCTTCTGAGCAGTGCAGCGCAGCTGTCTGCCATTCTCGGAAAGGAAAGGTTTCGAGAGATGACGACGGCAATTCCTCTCCCTTTCGAGAGATCTGTAAAGATGCTCATTGAAAATGAGTACATAAGGTTGTCGAGAAGCAAAACTTGCGGACTGCATAATTATCACGAACGCAGTACGGCGGCGGTTCTTTGCACCTTTATAGTGATGTTCTTTTGGTGGTTTGTACTAGATAACTAAATATACCATTCTGGTATTCTTGAAACTACCAGATGGGCACCCTTTTTTTGAAGTCCCCACATACGAAAGAGCCTGCACGCGACCAGCCTTGAGACCGCTCCACTGCGCCAATCAAGGTCACCGCGCCCGGGACGTACCTTGGCGTAGAATTTCTTCCAATAACGAGCTGCGCATGCGCTGACCATCCCCGCCTACCATTTTCGCAAGATATTCCTTCAAAAATGGCGGACGAGCTCGCTGTACCCTTGCCTTTAAGGTCAACGTTTGTTCTGTCAACGACCCGACGAACTGCGGGACAAGAACTAAAAGTAGTGTTAAAATTTTCTGGGGCCCCGCAGATGCGGCCGTGGCTCTCGCACTAACCGGCCTAAACTGAGAAGTCATGCTCTTGTTGGAAAGCGTCTGTGAGTCCCTAATCAGGCCAAATAAGAGAACAGTTTGCTGCATAACGCGTTCCAGGTGTGACCACAGACGGCGCACACACATTTGTTCTGACAGACGAGGCCAGAACTGTGCTCCCGTTTTAGCCTAAAACAGGAACAAGGGCCAAATGTATATACAATAATAATGACTTGGACCCCGTGCCTCATTGCCGCAGGGTCGCTAAATGGGCTCGCGACGTAAAGAATGTCCTTTTTGTCCCCGTCTTGTTCCAGCATCGAGGAGCGTAATAATCGAAAGTTTGTTTTTGAACCCACAGCTTGCAGGCCACGCAACACACTGCTCTGCGGAATATCCCATAGTACTGTGCTGTCTACACAGGCGCCAGATGCGAACAGGGCGCACACATATCTCCGCGTGGATTCGCTCTCGCTTTCTCATCAGTTGTGTGAATAAAACCGAGACGCGTGTGAAGACCATTCTTTCAAATTTTCGACTGACAGCAGGTAAGGAATTCTTTTAACTGCTCATCTGGCTCCGTTTGACCCTAACTGGGCAGGTACAAACGGACAGATTCGTGCAATAACAGAGAAGTATTTTCAGGAGCCGTTAGTGGCAACCAAAGCTCATACACTTCTTACCGGCTGATGGTTCGGGAATGCAGTTGTGGTGGTCAAATTTGAATTTGGCTTCTTTAACCTGAAAGTGAAATTAGGCGTTTGTTGGCACACATAGCAGCTTTGCGACTACATCACCATTTGCGCATCCTGGATGCTTTTGTTGGCAATATCTTTCCCCAGAAAACGTAGAGTGAAGAAAAGGTGTTGATTCACACCTTTTTTTAAGTAGGATTGCTCACTGGGTGTCACAGCAGCGTTATTAGCACGTTTTGCGAAATAAAAGTTCTTGGTGTTAACTGCCACAATGTACTTCCACAATGTTAACAACTCTAAGTAAGGCGGAATATTTATTTATTTAATTAACCGATACTGCGGGCGTATGTCCAGACAGGGTGGGCATACAAGTTGGTGAAATCACGAAACAAAACTGCGTAAAGGCTTTAATAGCAGTAGTTGGCGAGGCTTAATGGTTAAGCGGTACAGTTATGATTTCCATTTGTTACTGTGCATAGAAAAAATAACAATGTGCGTCTGTTCTAGTGAATATGGGAATTAGAGAGCTTTAAACATCAAATAACGCGAATAACTACCACTGGAATGTCGTGAAAACGGGTCACTGGCACCCAATTTCCGTCCCACGTTGAACAAAATTTAATCTGGAATACTCTTCCTGGGGATACACGATCAGTGCCTTGGACACTAATTACAGAAATTCCTAAGGCTGGCAAAAACCTGCTACTTCATTAAAAGTGCTGAAAATTTTTGATCGAAGAGGGAACAGTTTCCTAAAGGTGTGCGGAAAAAATATCAAACCGGGACGGAAAACCACGACAACGTCAAGAGCCTGATTCAGGTGCGTTTCAGTCTCTAAGTAGGAGGAGGCATTTTGGTGGTACGGTTGGAACTCCTAACTCCTGGCACTGCTCATGCCTGTGGTATATGTTGTTGGTGAAATCTCCAATACTTACGTGGCACCAGAGTCAAAGGTATAAAGTAAGTGGTGCAGTTTCAGGTGATATCGGTCAAAACGCCGCGAGTAATGACGCAACTTCCTCTGAATCAGTGAAAAATGCCGGGCGTACGCGAAGGAAATGTGCTCCCGCTTTTTCTACTTGACAGGCCACAAGTTCAATTCGGTCTTGCTTCAACGCCCTTATTAATGATCATCAAATTAAACAGATACCGTCATCTGCAGAAAATATCGCTGGCAATTCTTTTGGCAGTCGGACGAAACCACCACCTGTGATTCGCCAACTACGTGTGATATCTTTGAATGCCAGACGCATTGTTAATGAAACAGACAGCCTTGAGGTAGTGCTCCTCTCTTATGATCCCCATGTACTGGTGATAAGCGAGACATGGTTACACAGTGGTATTTTTGATGAAGAAATTGTGCCACCGGGCTACGTCATTTACAGACGTGATCGCGGTTCACGTGGTGGTGGGGTTGCTGTGATTGCTAGGTGTGAAGTGAACGTAACGCTCCTTGACCAAATTGATCAGCATGAAAGCTTGTTTTTGCGCCTAGTAACGCATGGCTTCACCTTTTACCTTTGCGCTGTGTATCGTCCACCTGATGCAACGGATTCTTTTATGTCTAGTCTTTTCGATCATTTAATACATTACCAGAACCGGAATCTTATCCTTACCGGTGACTTCCATATTCCTACCATCGACTGGGACAAACCATCGTATGGCCTATGTGCCTCATGTGATATTGTGTTAGATCTGATGTTTTCTTTAAACCTTAAGCAAGCTGTTCGTGAATACACCAGACAGTCATCTGTACTAGACCTATTCTTTGTTAGCCAAACCTTTTTTGATGGAGTGCTTGACTTTGAACCGGGAATATCCGATCATTGTCTTTTATACTTTTGTTGTGCTTCGCCTGGTGCTTCGGGGGTGCGTCAGGCTAAAATGATAAAAGACTTCGTTCGTGCTAATGATAATGCAGTCATCGACGGCTTACAGTCGCTGTTAAGCAGCTCCTCCGGGAATGACGTTCATAGTTTGTGGCATCACTTTAAGAATGCAGTGCAGTACTGTACCGAACATTTTATTCCACTTAGAAAAGTTCATATCAACCGTCGCAGTCCTTGGATAAGTCGAGAACTTCTTCAACTGAAACGCAAAGTGAAGCGATTTAGGAAGAAAAAGATATCTTCATTACAACAATTCCAACTACTCAAACAGAAACTTGCCTTAAAGTTAAAATCAGCAAAGTTTCATTATTTTGAAATGACGCTCCCCGAATTCATCAGAAGCAATGCCCAAAAGTTTTGGAAATTTTTAGGTCGAAAGAATGAGCAGTTGAGTAAGGTTCGAATTAATGACGACATTGTGACCGACTGCACAGTGATTGCAGAAGGTCTTAACTCTTACTTTCAAAGCGTATTTCTGACGGAGAGGGCAACCACAGCTAGAATTCGAGGTGATGATCTTGGTAACGTACCGGCTATTTCTGTGAATGGTGTTCTGTCGATGCTGCGTAAACTTGATGATAAGAAATGTTCTGGTCCTGATGGGCTTGCAAATGCTTTTCTTAAACGTTTTGCAACGCAATTATCCGAGTTTTTAACGCAGATATTTCAAGTCTCTAACTTCTGGTGATGTGCCGGAGGACTGGAAAATGGCCCGCGTTGTACCAATCCATAAAAAAGGAGATAACCTAAGTATTTATAACTACAGACTGATTTCAATTACTTCTTCTTGTTGTAAGTTAATAGAACACATAGTCTCTGGGTACCTTAATTCGTTTCTAGCTGAAAATAACATTTTATCCCCTTTGCAACACGGCTTCAAAAAGGGTCTGTCCACCGTGACGCAGTTGGTTTCTACTGTTAATGAATTCCAAGTTATTCTTGATAAATCCGGGCAGGTTGATGTTCTTTTCTTAGATTTCCGCAAAGCTTTTGACACTGTTTCTCATGGCAAACTCATTTCTAAATTAGATAGTATTGGCGTCCCTACTTATCTTGTCAACTGGATTCATGCTTATCTTCAACATAGGAAACAATACGTAGACGTTAATGGCTGCAGATCTAACGATCTTCCAATTACTTCAGGCGTACCTCAAGGCAGCGTCTTAGGGCCACTGCTTTTCCTAATCTATATAAATGATCTGTCTGCTTCCATCCCCGGAAATGTCTCTCTAAAGCTTTTTGCAGATGATTGCATACTTTTTAAGACCATAAATAACCAGAACGATCACTACTTCTTGCAAAATGCGCTTCTAGCTGTTCATCAGTGGTGTGTAAAATGGGATATGCAACTAAACCTTGATAAAACTATTCTCTTACGCATTTCGTGCAAAAAGCATCTTAGTACTTTCTCTTACACCCTGCAAAATCATGTAATCCACGAGGTTACACAATATAAATATTTAGGGGTAACGTTAACTCATGACTTAACATGGACTTCACACATTGCAGACATTTGCTCCTCGTCCTTTTCTAAGCTTTGTTACTTAAGGCAGAAGCTTAAAGATGCCCAAGTAAAGTTAAACTCCTTGCATACTCAACATTCATTAGGTCCAAATTAGAGTACGCTTCGGTATTATGGGATCCATTCATAAATAAAGACATATACAAGATAGAGATGGTGCAAAGGAAAGCGGTTAGGTTTTTTTATAACAAATACAGGAGGTTAGACTCACCTACAACACTAATGAAAACCAACGATATTTCATTACTTGAAGTACGCAGAAAAATTTCCCGTCTGTTGTTTATGCATAACCTTTTAACACATAAACTAAACATACCCCGCCCTGAAATTCTCAAACAATTGTCGCGCCGAACACACCATTCACGAATTCATTTGCTGGAACCCATTTTTGCAAAGACTGACTCATTCAAGCACAGTTTTTTTCCACGGACTGTTTCCGACTGGAACTCTCTTCCCGAGGCTATTTTCCAGTCCTCAAATTTCAGTAAAGCTCTTGAGAAGCATTTTCTCGAGTACATGAGCGTTTTATTTTGTTATTATGCTCATTGTTTGTAACCCCATGTATTTTTCTAGTATTTGTCTTTTTCAATGCTTTGTATAGCCCCTCCTGCATGGGCCAATCTATTGGCCTGCAGTATTATGAAATAAATAAAATATAGGTATCACAAGTGCTAAAACTTCACGATTGGCGAGCGTCGGCACGAAAGTGTGAAATGTAGGAGCCGAACAGGACGATCATGATTGTTAAGCATATTTAAGAAAAAATCATTTTGCATGTATGCAAACGGCTTTGCCGCCAAGCTACAGTGCAAGCAGCTCATGATCCTAAAAGCCGATGTACTGCTGTTGATCTCCGGACACTGATTAGACAGTGAAAACAAGCCTTGGCATGTTCTCCAGCAGTAAAATTTCTCTCCCTAATCCTATGACGTCTGCGCAACGGACTTCCATTAATTCTCACGCTTTTTAAGCCCAGTTTAGACTGACGAAGTGTTGGCAAGGGTAGCTTTCTGCGCGAAGGAAAAGAAAACATTGAAATGAGAGCGAGGTAAAAAGAACACGTTTTCTCTGCAGTCATTGAGACAAGAACATCAAATGAAGGATGAAGTACATTGATGGGTCAGTGTTGCGCGTGCCCTCTGGTATGGAGTAGAACTCTGGTATGGACGTGCAGTTCCTAAATTTCTATGTGAACTAAAACGTTTATGCTCGACAGCTGTGTTGGGCGATCAGTTATGCCGGAGAACAGAAAATGCGGCGTTTCACAGTAATATGCATGTTCAATTTAGTTGCAATCTCTGCACCAGTTTCACAAACACGTATATGCAGCGCCAGTTCAGGCAGTTAAAACAGAGCTGCTTCCTAAACCAATGATGGAGGGCAGGCCTGGTCAAGTGTTCGCCTTGGTGTTGTAATAAAACTGCATTCAACTGAGTGCCGCTTCCGGCAATAGTCGCGAACAAACCTAGCTTTGTGAATAAATTTGAGACAAAAATTGCCATGATGTGTGTGCATGAACCAGCCCGATGGGAAATCGTCGCTTTTCTGAAAAAAAAAATTGCTGCACGAATTATACACCCACGATTTACGAATATGGGCTGAAATAGTGCCCTCAAGGTTCTTCTTGAAGCCTCAGGTTTGCAATTTTGACTCCACGAAGAGCTACCTAGCTCTTTTTTTCAAGCAAATGCTGCCGCCATTTCATAGAAACGGTGGTCATATCTTCTCCGACCGTTACACATTAGGGCTCCCATGTTGTTGCGCTATAGCTGAACTTGCACTCTGGAGAGTGCAAGTCAGCAATGAACTCGTACAGCGCTAGGCGGGCGTTTTTGGGAAACGAGTAGAAAATTGCAGTGGCTGCGCACTGCATTGGAAGAACGAATGAGCAAGTGCTTCACACCATTAACTAGTGCAGCAAGCGCAGCCAGATCGAACAGACCTGCGATTGCAGCGCTACAAAGTAAAGCATAGGAAAAAAATTACGTAGTTGCCTTTAGCTTAACACTTTTTTGACTAGGCCACACAAAATTACGACTACACAACAAATTTATTTAGTATTTTAAAGCAGAAATCTAGGTGTTTCTGCACAGCTATCTCGTTTGTGAGGTTTAAAAAAAAAAAACCTGTCCAACGAGATGGGAAAGACAGTTAAAAATTGACCTCTCACCACTTCACCAAAAGGGCCTAGCCCTGAATAATTCCAAGATGGCTTTCGATGAACTACGCATGCTGCGAGAAGTATGACGGCTACTTCTGTTTGACCAGCGAAAACATTATGTTATTTTTCACATCAAAGTCTAAGTTTCCCGTAAATTGTTTCTTCTTGTATATGTGCAGTTGTGTCTGCTTTTCAAATAAAGGATTCCATGATGCTCTGCGCTAGACTCTCTGTCAGATGACCGCACAGAAGAATAATTACTCAAAAAGTTAGAGCTCCAGCCTAGCTTGTTTCTGGCCTTAGCGTGTTAAACTCCAAATGAGCACATACGTGCTCTACGCACTATCAACAGAAAGGAGCAAAAAAGGGAGTAAGGTGTTTTCTAGCCCATTTCACGATGGAGGACAGATTACCCCCTTTTTACTCTCATTATTAGTAATTAGAACGTATGGCTGCAGCCTGCACTCCGCCCTCGTGTGACCTTTGCCGCCGACCGCATCTCTACGAGCGTCCCCGTCCATGTGAACCGAGGGTGGCTTACGAGTCTCCGGTTGTAAATAAAAATGGCTAAATGGCTGTTTCTCACAGTAGAATGCTAGTTTGTCTAGGTACAGTGCAGCTTCCAATGTCCTGTTTTATAAATAATGCTATATACTGTGCAAAACATATCGTGCGACATCTCAACCAGTTCTTTGTATGGGCCGCATGGAGGAAACGTTTACAAGTCCCGTTCTAAATGTGCGGCGCTTCTGAGAGTGCTAATGGTTGCCGTATTTCAGGTTTAAGTGCTTGAAACGGTAGTTATAGCGGGTTGCCTGTGGCATGCTCGGTTGGAACTGAAAGCAACATTTTGTGCTCGACATACTTCGGGCGCATGCTATGAAATAAAAAAAGAGCAGATAATCGCATTTTTAGCCGGGCAATATTTATATCAAGTAGGGCTTTAACGCAGCCTCGCGCAGGGAAGTTTTCATACCTCGGCAAAATAAGCTCACCTTCAGGTAGCCGTGCACCACGCTTCTGCAGCGTGTGTTGGGCTGACTTGGTTCTCTACGCGTGAAGTTTTTATGCGTCAACTAGCTCCTAAGCCGCAATTAATAATGTAGAAAGGCCTCATTGCCATTGGCGGGAATGGGAAAGCTTCATATTTGTAACGGAGCAAATCATGACTAGGATTTAAGATTCTTTTGAACACCTGTCCGCCAGATCGCGCTTCACGTACATTTTTATTATGCTCTTAACCAACACATTCGCTTATCGTCACAACACAGTCTTTTTCACTGATGTTTGTAAATTTCAGAGACGTGCTCGCAGAAAAAAAAGCCTGCTGGATTAGTTGCACTCGTTTCCAGACCGAATGGTTTAAGATGGTTACATTGCTGCACGCTGTGACAGACATCTTTACTCACGTCTTCATGTCGCGACCACAGTGCGAGACAGCTCACCTTTGACGCCTTGTCGCCGGCCACGACGGGGGACAGGTCAACCGGGCTGTTTGGCCGAGTACTCTGCTGGCTCTTTTGCTGCTCGCCTATAAAAAGAATATGCGCGTTTTTAAAGTGACCGATTGCGGTTGGCAGTCTATTAGGTCACACATGAAAGCCGTTAACATTCCCTCGATGATGATGAAGTACTCATCACCGTGATCAACCAATTATAAACTTGTATTACGCATGCTGTTCACCTTAACGATGATACCAGTTTTGTAAACGACTTCCTTTTGTATGAGCTCTGCCCGCGAGGTTCTCGCTTTTACATCTTTTTTCATGACATTCCTTCTTGCATAAAAACCGTCAGTAGCCCTGCTGTCTAAATCTTACTGGAACGTGCTCCGAGGCAGCAAATTAATCAAAGTTGCCTGCAATAAAATATTATCCAGTTGCAGACTTCGCGAAGTATATTTGACAACTCAAATGTTGAGAAGTGCAGATGTGTTTCGAGAACCGCAGCTATGTTACAGTCTTGGTAACGGCTTCTTAAAACAAATTAATGAAGTAAAACGGAGGAAGTAAACTTGTATTTCCGCTCGGACATACCGTCTTTTAGCCTTTAGACCGCATCCCTGTCACTTGATTCAGAGACAACCTCACTCACCTTAATTATAAACTCGTTGTTGTCATCCGCGAGGTAGGCCGATTGTACAATATTCTCAGATTTCACAACTGTGCGAATGTGATGGCGAGAATGAGCGTGCAGTTTTGTGAGACACATTGCATGGCTGTTGTATAGGCATATTATTCAGCTGTGTAATGCTTTGCCTGCGTTTCTACTATGAGATGAGGTGCGGTTTTTGTTACAGGGTGAGGTGCCGGCAACTTCGGGGTATAACCACTTTTATTCCTACCAGGCTTTCAGAAAAAGAGCACTTCGCTGCTGTCTTCTACCACCTTTACAATTTGCGTCTGATAGAATACCTTTCAGGGTCTTGGTTTGATCCACATCGAGTAGCGATTCCAGGAGAAGTTCTATACACTACTTACATGAGGAAAGGCCCGGCTAGCGGTTGCGTAATGTTTTTGTGATGTGCTACTCTCCTCTTTGCCTTCTTTTTCGCTATATGTTACAGGCCTTTTTTTCCTCTCTATTGAGCACAGAGCAGCTATACAGCGAAGTCACTTCAAATTGGCTCTGCACTTCTCGCCTGCAAAAGGCCAAACTTTTGCTTTGTTGCGAGTCTTCAACTTCTCACACTTGTTTAAAATATGAATTCTTAGATATTTTCTGTTTATTTGTTTAGAAAGGATACGTGTATAAGTTGCGTTCACAGATTGCGGGACATAGACAAGTAATTAATATTCCAATTAATATTCCCAGACAACTAATGTTCCATTGCGCCAGTCCTTGTGTTTATCCCGTGTACGAGGTTCGTCTAAAGTTCTGCGCACATCGGTCATCTGTATTATCACCATGCGTCAACTAGGCCCAACAGAAGTGCTATTAATCTTCTATTTGCTCTACAATTTTGGGCATATAGTTAGATATGTACAAAAAACAAAACAGCAACGTATCACGGGTTCATTGAGGTAGGCTTGTATGAATGCTAGTGCACTGCTTTGAAGAGGTACTAAAGACCTTTAGTACTGGCTGTATGTTTTTCTCTGGCGCTAGGTAGAAATGCTGCCTTTTTTAAATATCGGGATATGCCGATATCATAAGAGATTTTACACTAATCATTCACGCTTTTCCTCAACATTCTTCTTGTGCGCTTATGAAATGCCGCGCTGCTTACTCTAGGTTTGCTAGCGAAAACAAGTAAGAGTGATTTTTTTTTCACACTATACCTTGATATAAATGAGCACTTTGACTACCAAACAGCTGCTTATTTCGTCTTATGCCTCTAGCTGTGGGGAATCGATCGTTAAGCGTAGCACTCGAGGCCGAATTTAGCATCCCATCGTTTGGCGATAAAGAGATGTTCATTTTTCGCTGTAGTGTCTCTCAGAGTAAATGATGCGTGGGGGCGCTCTAAAGGGCGCTCTAAAGCGGGCATCGAGGCTCATGAAACCTCGACTCTCGGAAAACATTGAGTGCCTGCATTGACGCTGGCCACTCACTGCTGTGCATATGGCGTTTATCGACCAAGGTAAGTCACACAACCGACCGACCTTGTGACTTGATTTCCTTTGCTAGGAGCGCGTGATATACACAATGTTTCGTCTCATCTGCTTGATCAATATGTCGATTCGTGATTGTCTCGTTCATCTACACGAAAACGGCCCATCAATTCTGCCCATAGAACAGATTTTGCACTGTAGACGACACCGAATGACGTCAGAAAAAGCGTACTAACTGTTCTCTTTGTCCCAAATATAAAACGCGCAGTAAATGAAAAATCATTACTCTATCTAAGGGGGTCGCTACAATCTGGTCAGCGTCACGTGAGGAAAAAAAAGCATGTCTAAAGCACGCGCACAACACGTACTTGTAGAGCTCTCTTCCAAAGCTATCGCAACAAGTTGCCGTCGCATGACCGGGTGGCATCCGGTGCGTTTGAAATTCGTGGTATCCGCGAAATTCACTGGCGACGAATTTCGCGCCAAAAAGTTCACACGCGAACAACTGCTTGATTTTTAAAGGTCACGTGTGATGTCAAAAGCCTTTGATGTCAAAGCCGCATTCTCTTAGCACCTCATGCCTCATGTACAGCCTTGAAAAAAAGTTTTAAGGCTACACGATTTGCTCTTCAGCCATGTAGTGGAGCGTTTTTGGCAGCCTTAGAAACAAGGTCACCTTTAAAGATTAGGGCCATTGTTCTCCTTACAACACAAGGATTTATTGTATGCGAGGTGTCATAGGCACCCCACTACACAGCTGAAAAGCTAACCGTGTGGCCAAAAAGCTTGTGAGTGTACCTGCACAAACAGGCACACATGTCATCAGTATTAGACTGACTACGCCCACTGCAGGGCAAAGGCCTCTCCCACGTCTCTCCTATTAACACTATCCTTTGCAAGCTGCGGCCAAACTTAATCTCATCCGCCCACCGAACTTTCAGCCAGGCTACGCCTGCCTACTCTTGTAATCCACTCCAAACACTGGACAAGCAGCAGCACAAAATTTTAGCTCCTTTACAAGTTGTGCAAAATAAAATTTAAAAGCCCACCTCATCGAAAATTTTCTGGTTCCAGTGGTTCATTGCAGGCAACAGGAAGGCTAGCGAACGCGGCAGAATACTTAACGAAAACTAATACCGTCCGTTCAAGTACTTTTTCAGGGCAGGGACTCGTTTAACCATCCTGGTACGAGTAAAAGGTAAGGAAAGCGGCAAGAACAAAGGTGAACTAAATAATACTGCCAAGCCAGTTATCATTGTGAACCCTTCAGAAATCGTTGGTTGGAAAGAAATTGGGAAGGAAGGGCAAATAAGATTGGCAAGCCAGTCATCATTGTGAAGCAATGAATAAAGTTAACTGTGACGATGGTGGAAGAAAGGGAAAGTGTATAATATTGTCAAGTAGCAATCATTGTGAAGCGTTCAAAAAACGTTGGTTGTTGAGAAGGGGAGAGAGGTAAAGGCACACGATTTTCGCAAGCTAATCATCACTGTAACGCAGTCAACAAAGCTTGTTGTGAGGGTGGTGGGAAGAAAGGTTGCGTACATAATACTGTCAAGCCATCCGAGAGTTCAAGCAGTTTGGCGGTGACGACGTAATATAAACAGATGTATAAGAGAAAAAAACAGGATTGATTTGAAAGTTGGTGCTTGCTTTGCGTCCTTTCTCGTTGTTGTCTAAACTGCATTGTTGTGCTTTATGAGGATGGCTGCCCGTGGAAGTTTATCATTTCGATAATACCCATATAAATATTTGGTCTTTTTCTTCAATACATGCCGATACTGCAATATCTTTTGTGAATAAAACTGGCGAAACTCACCCCTAAAAATTCCGCAGCCATTAATAAGAGGCTGTCTGTTATCAGCTTATCCACCAACACCAGTGCAAGACGGTGAATAAAGCGATTACTTTCAAATTTATTCTATTTGGATTATTTTCTCGGAAGTCCTTGGCTGAGATTGTGTCGCCCACCTTCTGTGGCTTTTGTCGACAATTTAAATTACTGCTGAATAAATTGTGTGCAATATATCATTATGATATACGAACTCTACATAGGTTCGGAATGCAGATCTCATAGCATGCAGTAGAATTCTAATATAGCGGTTTTCACTCACCGAGAAGGAAAGATATGGAGTTGACCACGTGCAGAGACATTTCGTCCCTTGAGGAGCTTGATGGAAAATGCGAGATGCTCGAGGCGAGCCGTCCGCCACGAGACCTGGTGGCCTCGCTGGGAATCGGGCCACCGGTCTTATCGAGATACGGCGTATGGACTCCACTACTGGCCTCGCCTTTTCGCTGGCAACGATCTTTGCCGAGACACCTGGTGGACTTACATCCAAACAAATCTGGTAATGCACAGTGCTAGTAGTTATAAACAGCAGTAGTACCTTTGACACAGCAGAAAATAGCTACTTGAGCTCACGGTATCAACGTAGTCTTTGAAAGTGCCGCTTTAAACTTTCAAAAAGGCTTAACACTTGCGATGGCAATTTATGCTCGTTGGGGTCATATAAGTGGTGGTGAACCAGTGCTGTCAGAAGTGCATTCTTCGCTTGATGAATGGTAAGTACTAGATGGTGTCGCACAGCACGCTTGCGCGGAGAGTCCTGGCAATAAGAATGACGGGGTAGCGAGTTTTTTTCACAGAGGACACGCGGTTTACACACGTCTTCGAAAGCGTGCCGCAATACTTCATGAAAAAAAAAACACACTTGATTTGTATACTACAGGAGAGGTCCTGGTTAGGTGCGTAGTTAAAAAAGCATCCGTAGTTGATGGCACACCTACAGTTTTCTTCTTGCACCTAGGTGGCACTTGAACTGGCTGTTCCTACGATGACCTGTTGGTTCAGCTGTACAGTCAAATTTAGCGGTTGCACCAAGGTACTGATGCGTACAAGAAATACTAAACTGTGACCAGTTCCCTACGTTGGCGATTGATAGGGATGGTTTCACGCATTCACCGCCACAGCATCCAGAGGTTACCGTAATTAAAGCTGGGGCTCAATGAAATCTTCTGTGCCTCGTAGATATATTCGATGGCTTCCGGTTTGTTCAGATGAGGACGCGCCACGTGTGTTGCCTGTCCTTGGTTTCTTCATGCGGCATTTCCATTGTCCTTTTGTTGCACAAAAAGAACGGAGGCTCAGTAGTGACTTCGCAGTGTGATTGATTGCCCAGTCCTTGGAGCTGTCCAGTGTCGTTGAGGAGGACTGACAACTCTAGTTTTCATCGATAGCATGACACGACGGGAAGTTTTAACACGAACAAAGGTACACTCGAACAGATAGCACTAAGACGCTAAAGATGTCACAGTTGTTGACGTCCACTAGTGCAAAGTTTTTAGTGGTTTAAAATATTTGCTTTCGATTAACGCTAACGTTATGCAGTTACTGAAGTCAAAATAAAAACCAAACACCTTAGTAAAGATAACCTTAGAACATGAAGATGCCAATCTTTGATCTGCGAGATATTTTTGTCAATGGTCAGCAAAACACCCGCTGAGCTTCCACTTACGAGGGTTTGTTATAGCACTGGCCACAAGCAGCTGTGTATTATCCGATCCGTGTAAAGGTGAAGCTCGTCATTTTTGGGCGGCAGGTAAATTTCAGTTAAGGAGATGCTTGAGAAGTTTAAAAGCGCTTTGAGTCCAATATGAAACTTAGAAACATACTATGCGAGCACCTCTTGCGCTATCTTTTGCGATCCAAGTGTGTGTCCACGTGTGTGACCGCACGTGCCAGAGGTCAATATATCGACTGGTACGTTTTTCCATCAGCTTTTACATTTTCTTTCCAGTCATTAATACAGGCAACTAGCAGGTCTAAAGAAGAAGAAATACATTAGAGGTGAAATAATCATTTTCCTCTCAGAGTCTAGCTCAGCGCCTCTTTGAAGGCTGGTTTGAGCGACCGGCCATCAGCTTTAATGTAAACAGATGCGCGCGGGTGAATTGTCCGTTACTACTGCAAAGGATCCAACATCAAGTGTATGAAAATAAGGAGTCTCTTCATATTAACCCTATAGAAACAGCGATTAAAGCAGGTCTGCTGGTCTGTAGCTGCTTCGAACCCAATGTCCTAAATTTTTTTTTAGTACCTGCCGACCAAAGCTTGCTGTTGTGGTAGGCGCGGTTGATGGCGTTTTTTTACTGACGCGTCAATAAACTGGAACTTGTTTCAGGAGATTTTCATTTGAAAATCTCATATGTAGTTGTGTGGTGGAGCAAAGTTCTTCTGTGAAACGAAGAGCAGGCTTACACAAAAGGATATTGGGAAAGATCACAGAGTTATCAAGCGTCATGCTCCCTTAAATTCTGTTGCCTTTCCCTCTTAGTACACAGGGCATATTTTAAAACAAAACATCTTTACGACTTATAGTGAAAACCGCGCCCTAATTAAACGGTAAGCCTTTTTCTTAACCTTTTCAGTGAGCTTGTAATGGACGCAGGGGTATGTGTCACGTATGATTTTGTGGCTTTAGTAAAGGGCTCAGTGCTCACAGGTAACTGATCACGAACTAAGTAACGTTATTTACTTCTCAAAAATATAAGAATGCGTTGCGCAGATGGGCGTCTGAGGATTACTTTATTAGATTTCTGCAGTTAAGGGGACTTAAATTCAGAAAACGCGCGAATTCTTGAACGACTCGTGACGAGGGTTGAAGTCTTTTTGTGAGAACAAAAAATGACCCACTTTTTTTTCACTCAACGTTTTATGAAAACCTGCAGAGAATAAGTAAGCACACATTCATTTCAACGAATGCAACTAGTGAGCTCAAGTTGTTTCCTGAGAAATTATTTTGGTTTACATTGAAGGTGGACTGCAATTTTTTCTGTATACCGAACGCGTGCCTGGATGTTTGTGCCGACCATGGGTAGAGGAAACTTTTTATTATATTTTTTGCAGTGATTAGTTACCCAGACCCACGGGAATTACTAAATAATGTCACCAAACCTGCTCGAATTCCGCAATGAAACGTCGTTGTGCGGCACTGATAGTTGCGTTCTCTGTGATCTTTAAGCCTGATAATTTTACACTGTGGTCTCTTCGTCTCCCAGTTTTATTTAGAATTTTAGTGCGTCGAGTTGTCGAGCTACGGCGCGCTTTTTTCAGCTGTGAATATGAAGAGCATACATTTATGACGCTGTTAAAGAGGCTGTAATATGGGTGCTAATTAAACGCTGGACTCGCTAGCTTATAGGTGAATAACGAATTGTATATGTGCCAAAGAAACAAGGAGCTTGTATAAATGCAGGAAGGTTGTCATGCAAACATAATGTGGGTTTAGGACCTGTTATACGGTATTATCAAGCTTAATTCTACGAAAAGAGATATACGTTAAATACCCGAAAAAGTAACAACGTCGTCTTGCAAGCACCCCATGCGAAATCAAGGCCTCCTAAAAGGAACTTGCTGTGCTTCTAGGCACCAAGTGAAGTTCTCCGGCGCTACGGCAGAGGGAGCTGCAAAGCTTTTCTAAACTTCAAAAGCGTTTTCGTGCTTCTTTTCTCTCCATATGCGGAAAGTGGTCTGAGTGCCTCGGGAATCGCAGTAAACGTACCAACGTCGGCATGTAGAAAAAGCGGAGTCATTCATCCCAGGCGTCGTGGATTTCCAGCAGAAGCCGTTTCACAGGATCCGAACTATGTCACTGAAACACGAGCACTATTTCACAGGCACAATGTGTACGACTTGGCTTTTAGGATTCAGCAGGGCAACGAGTGCCTTCGGGGACACCAGGGCCCACGTGTTGGCAGGCCACGAGAGGGCTTTTTTTCCGTTGCCTCCGGAGGACGTGGAGCAGTCTTACGCCACCATACTGAAGACGCAACTACTGGGAAGTATACGAAAAGAAACTCTGAGCTATTCGCATAGACCACAGAAAGAGAATGAAAAGTTAAACGAAAGGCGAACAAGCCAAGACGAGCCGGGTAACTAGACGACAGAAGAGGTGATGACGGCGAGAGTGGGTGAACAAAGAGTTCGTCACCCGGCCACGCTGAGCTGTGGCCGCGCGCTGTTCAACAGGCTGCTTTTGTTGGGGTCGTGTGAGAAGGAGAAGCGACTTTATCGATGAAACCACGCGCGGCGTCGGCGACGCCCTCTGTCCGGTAGCGCGCGCGGCCGCGGTCGATGAAGCGTGCCCGATGCCGCAAGACACCGTCACTCGGAGCGCTCTCCTCCACGTCCACGGCTGTCAATGCCGCGAAACCATACGCGGCTGAACATCATGGCGTTGAGATTTCGCAAGGAACAGAACGAAGTCGATGACAGTAGAAAAATAAATAAAAAATATATAAATTGCATCTCCTGCACTTGTTGTCTTGACTTGTGCTGCGTTAGGCACGTATAGAAGATTTTCTAGGTCTTGAAATAAAGTGCAGTACGAGTGTGAGTGCTTTTTCTACGTTCATTACAGCTTCATTTGAGTACTCGGGGTAGCCGGTCTTCCCTTGCCTATATGAAAATGAGATCAACGGCTTATGAACATTGAGTGAACAAAAATAGCAAACACATATCTTGGGGTAACGGGACTTCAACTGTAATAGCTCGTGAGCTTGCCGTGTTTCGGTCATACGCAATAAATTTTTTTGAGCAATGTTCCAAGTGTTTTAGCAACACAGAGAACAATGCATGCTTCAGGGCTTCACGGTCTGCGCAGTATACACGCTGCCGCTAATTAGAAACTGCAGAAGATGGTCCTAAAACGCACCGGATGGTCATGTTCGCAAAAATAAAAAAGCGCAATCTATGCAGGGGGCTTAAGGAATGCTTATTGCGTTACTTCTAGTTCTTCTCTAGGCGGTTCTTCTTACGTGTCATTGCAGACCACTAGTCTCAATGTGACAGACGCGTAACAATCTATTTCAAGGCCAGCGGGCGGTCGGAAGCAAATGGAGGAGAGTGGTGGTAGCTCAGGTATATTTGACGCATTCCACACTTGCGTGCGAACCCGCCAAGTATCCTGGCAACAGGTGATGCGAAGTGCCAACGGTCCTGTATTTTCCGATTCCGGCGTGACGCGTACTGCATAGGTTAGTAGATGCAAACACTTAACGGAAGTTTCCTCTCATGCTGGCTTTCAACAGGGTTTCCAACCCGCGGCAGTGCGAACAGATCAGCTTCGCTGGCCACTGCCTGAGGGCCTTATACAATTGGCACCAACGATCAAGCATTGTGTTAAACTGCAACATACTCTCGCGCTGTGCATTACACATCATCGTCTTGACAAATTTTCATCTGAAGCGTGTTAAATTAAAGCTTAACCTGAGCCTAATATTGTTGCCAGGCGGGTAGAAGATCCAGCAATGCAAACCATGAACCAACCAGGCTAAGGAGATGCTTTCGCATGTCTACTTAATTTAGTCACATTAAAACAGTTCCAATTTTTCTTCTATTCTCTAATATGTTATTTTTCAGCGATAAAATAATTGCACTATTAATTTTCAACTGAAGAACACAGAAAATTAAAAAAAGATCGGACATTTTCCTTGTGCTCTTAGAGTTCAGTGACTGCTGGCTTCTTTCATATAGAGCACTTCTCATCTCCACATCGACTTTCTTCCGCCGTTTGCTATGTTTGTGTCCAGTCCCAATCCACTACATTAACTGAAGGACCGTAGGTTCTCAGCGCTCTGCATTACACGCCCTGTCCATAGCTACTTACTGTCATGATTTCACCTAGAATGTTACGTGCCTGAATATCTAGGGCCTTCTTCTAAAGTTGACTGATTCTGTATTCGATCCTGTACCGGAGTAGGCAGAACCTATCGCAGTTCAAGGCTCCGATCAGCGAAGGGGAAATGTATCTCTCCAGAGAGAAGGGAAACACTGACGGCTCTAAAGGAGCCACAGTGCAAGGCCCAGTGGCAAACCCGGTGTTGTCATAAATTTTTAATTCAACTGTATATCATTCAGAGCCCAAACAACTTAGGAATCACGGAAGATGAAGTCTACGTGCCTCCTATAAGCAGATTTAGCTGGCAGAGGCATGTGGTGATACTTTTTCAGTATTGCCCGTTGGAAGAGGATGTGACACTTAATCGTAGATGAGCCCAAGCTCGTCGTGCCAAGTCTTTCCTTTTGTATGGTTGCAAAATTAATGCAGGCATGGCTTGAATGTGGTCGCAAAAATATGGCATGCCTTGTTTTCACGCTGTCATATTACACGGCGGTCCGAGATTTTACAACAGTAAAACATAATTTTTGGGGTTCTTGCTAGTAACTAAACGAACTGTAGTGTGAAGAGTACAACTATAAGCAGGCAACCGCGGCAACTAAAGTCATATTAGTGTGGATGTCACAACTAGAGGTTACCCTAGTAATTTCAGCGCCACTCCAAACGCCGCAAGAAACTACAGAACCGAAGTAGCGGAGCTATAAACTAACAGCTTTGCATGTTGTTAAAGCACACAGGAAAATAGATGTGAGAAAAGGAGCAAACCAAGTGACTTCAAGAGTCAGGATGGCCTTTAAAAGGCTCCGTAAGATTAGTAAAAATCTTGACGTGACACCGGCCAGAGTATGTTTTTCAGGATCTGGATGAGGAGATTGGCGAAGCTCTTATACAATGGGCGTTCTGGAAACTGTGACTATTGCGCAACACATCAGCAACATTTCCTTCTATAGGCGGCGTACTGCGGCTGTTGCTGCGAAAAAAAAAGAAGACATAAGCTATTCAAGGAAAAAGAAGCCCATTTTTGATTTGTTTATAAAAAGCATTTTCGAGGACATAACAGCACTGTGGAGATAACAAAGGCCATTCTAACGAGCCCGGGTAGGCTGTCTCATTTCACTCGCTGTGATGCAAAGCCGTCAGTACTTTTTTATGCGGCAACGAAACTGCTAGTGTTTCAGATCCGCTACACGGCAGGAAACTGAATATTCCGCACCCCTTCAGAAGACAAATGTGGGAGAGATCATATGCTATCATCCGCGTAGGTGAGTTCCGTTGGGCGCGTGCTTATGAAAGAGTCAGTAAATGAGCAAGCGCTGCAAAAATGAATCTGCTGCTAAAACCTTCCCAGAAGATCAAATTCGCTTGCGAGGAACGTTAAGGCACCTGTTTGACGCGACTTGCCCTGATTTTCGGCTTTCATTGATTCACAGTGCTCCACAACACTTGCTCAGAGCATCTACTTCTCAAAGCCCGGACTAAGAGTTCTGAGTCAAAAACTGTCAGGTATCTACTGATATTTGCGCACACACTATGTCTGCTTTTATAACAGTGCATATAGCTGCGAGTCGATTTGTTCTATATGCATTTAGATATTGTGAAATACTAATCAACCTGAAATGTACATTCGTTAGCGAGGAGCTTCCAGGTGATCTGCTTTGTTTGGCAAGAGCGGGAGAAGAACTAGTCGAAGAGCTTATCTATTGTGCCGGTACCCTGGTGTGTTTGTACATGGATCGAAACGGCGACGTAGTTGTGGGAATAAATGATGAATTCGGATTTCGTTCATGGTATTATGTGTGATGTATGTTCTGCTCTTATCAGCACTCTCTGTAAGCCCTTGACCTATTTCAGGGAGCGTTCGACCCTAGGTGTTTGCAGGCACGTGACATCGACGGCACGACTGGTAAACGTGGAAAAGGGACGTCAATGTTTCTGTTTCCGCGTGCCTTTCTTGCGACAGAACCAAGAACGTGCGTTAGCGTACAACACATAGACGTATGAAACATCGGTTACATTTGCTACGGCGGTCACATGTTTCGTTATTTTAGAGCGCTTCTGATCGACGTATGTTCGAAAATTTTTGTTTCTGTCCCTGGACGATGGTGCAGGCAGAGGGGCTTTAAAATCACAAAGCGACTGAGGCTGCGAGGGCCGCCGTAGTGGAGAGCTCCGGAAATTTCGACTACCTGGGGTTTTTTAACGTGCACCGACATCGCTCAGTACACGGGGCTCTAGATTTTCGCCTCCATCGAAATGCCACTGCCGCCACCGGGATCGAACCCAAGTGTTTCGGGTCAGCAGCCGAGCACTCTAACCACGAAGCCAACGCTGCGGCTTCTGTCAGGTTTATACATAGTTAACACTTTGGCACACAAGTGCATATGACTTGAAAGTTATTTATACTTTACAGTCTTTTATGAAACAATTTTTTGAATTCTCAGTGCTGACATTTATAGCTGGAATGAGCTAATACAGTTTTTAAACGGCTGTTTGCCTGGCACACGCATCATGTAGACCAGGCGGTCACCTGAAAAGGTTGAGTAAATATGAGCTTTGTATGCCGAAATGACCATATGCATTTTCTTGCAAACGTAACTTGCTATCCGTTCAACAGAACATCTACTTTGAGCTATGACTTCAAGGGACCGGGATCATTCTGTTTTTCGGCAGAGGCAGCAAATTGCATTGACAGGTGGTTTCACCGTTGCCGACTGCCGCAAAACGTAGGGCTTGTGCCGTTGTTGAAAACTCAAGAAGCTTTGAATTAAGCAAAGATATAGCCATTTCTACGATATCTTAGTATGGTATAGCATAATTTCTGGTATGATGTCCGTTCCTCGTCTTGTCTAAAAAATTTAGAGGGCCCGCATGCCAGAAGATAGTGCACATAGCAGAACATTTTAACATTTAGGCATGCGTAGTCCAGGAACTGTGGAGTGAAATTTATGATATTGGCGAGCTGCCATTACTTGTACCACACGGATAATACTGTCGTCCACCAGGGGTGAATGTATGTAGGCAATATGGATTACGGCATGGGGCGCTGGTGCCACACTCCCATGTTGTTTACGGAAAGTTTACTATGCCACCACTAATGCAAACAAAGCAACACTGCGTGTTCACCCAGACGCAGAGGGCTATGAAAGGGCAAAATAACGAGGAATAGTTCCATATTGTTCCCAACGAAGTTGCGTATAAGCTTCAGCGCATGTGAAATGACAAATATTTCAGCGGCATCGCGTCACTTAGAGCTTTTACACAGGATATATGCATTTAGCAGTTCTAAAGCACAGGCCTTGATTCAAACGCAGACTTGACGAGGCTGCGTTTGATACGTTAGCATTGGAAAAGCAATTTTAGCCGCAATGTCGGGGCACTTGCAGGCTCTGGTGAAGCTATTTATCGGCTTGGCCTATCCGAGGCAGCGTGGTGCCTTACGTGCCACTGAAGATAAAAATCTGACATGGTCAACAAAAATGTTTAGTATTGATCCAACTGATGGTCGATTCAGAAGGCCCGTGTGAGATCAATGACTGGCATTGTTATTAAGGAGGGAAACGTTGGTCTTGTTCTGGAGTGACATGTATGAGCTGGGCGAAGTGCCTTTAAAGCTGTGTCATATCTTTCATATTTCTGTTTCGGCAGCAGTACATTTTAAGCGTTGACAGATACCCGCGTTCAAGAACAAAGCCTCCTTCCCCGCACGCGCTGTATGGTAGCATGCAAATGCGAAGCAAGCTCGAGATAGTGTAACGCTTTTGGATCCGGCATTCGATCAGATGCAGGATACATTGCAGGACACCAAACATTAAAAGCATATTTGCATAAACGAATATCACGTTAACAAAACGTGGTGCTAGTGATGCTACACTACTCCGGTGTCATCTTAGGAGGTATTATATTGCTTCTTTATGAATATATCGAATGATGTGCTTCTGATTCGGAGCAGCTAAGTGCCTAACATGTGCGAAATGGAGAAATCGAGGCAGATTCGTTAAAAATTCTAAGGGAGCTAGGAGAGGGTGCGATGTAGTCGCTCCTCTCGTTTTCTATTACACACTTAAGCACGGCCTCAGACAGGCTGTTATGCGACGGCTGACCTGTCACCTGCTGACTGCAAATATTGTCACGCAGCTCAGATGGCAGCGTGGATGCAGACGTAGGTGGCAGACAGAAGATTAGCGCGTTGAACTAAAACTGCTAATTAGGAAAATTTGTGCCGTGGAAAAATTGGCACTTCGGCGGCGCCAATAGGAGCTACTGAAATCGGCGGCGTCGAAGTTAATAATCAGTTCCGGCCTCAGGGACCCTTAATTTAAAGCGATTAAGAGTTTTCGAGAAAAGCCATTACGACATCAACGACAATCTCGAACATCACAGAATGGCATGCGTTCGGATAGGATTACGTCAGTCTAATCTGGGTGCCTCTTGCGTAGCAAATAAAATTTTTTTTTATTCGAGAAGTGTGCCATGAGGCATAAGTTGAAAAAGGAAAGGGGGGAAGGAATGCACGGGATTGAAAGTTAAAAGAAGGAGTGAAGAACCGTTGCGCTGAGGTAGTCGCAGAGGTTGTTAATGAAACGGTTGTCTATTGTCCACTTCACGAAGTCACTTTTGCGGTTCCACCGCAGGCCCACCTCCCTGAGGAGCCGTTTTCTGATAGCAGCCGTCGCTGGGCACGTCCACAACAAGTGCCGCACATCACATATGTCCGATGCAGCGCCACAGTGAGGGCACCTGTCAGGTAGTGGCAGATCTTTGGCACGCCACCGATGACGGACAGATGGTGTCAGAGCCGCCCCTGCCCGAATCCGGCGCTCGGATACCTCCTCCTGCCGAGTAAGACTACGGGGGAGAGGGTGCGAACACGAAGGAATTAGAGCGCGTGTTCGCTGGCGCAGAACTTCGGAATCGGAAACGTGGGACAGGAACGGATCTGGGGGAAGAGGGGAAGGTGGCGGATCGTCTAATGTATGAAGATGAGTCATAGCATCCGCTTGAATGTTATGTGGATCCTGGGCATGGCCGCGAATCCAGTGTATGCGCACAGGACATGGATACTTTGCGTAGAGCACATGAATAGATTGTGAAATCTGGAACGTTCGTCGAACAGCCTTCAGCTGTTTAAGGGCGGCGCGGGAGTCGGTGTAAATGTGAACTGTATTGAATGTTGGAACGAGCGGAAGGGAAGCAATGGCATTGTAAATGGCTTGAAGTTCCAATGCCAGGGGAGTGCACGTATCCGCAGTATACGTTGCGCGAGAGTTGAGATGCGGATGAGATGGACTATACACAGCAGTAACTCCCCTCTCTGCAGAATGAGATGCATCCGTGTATAATATGCACCCTTCAGGCAGATGCGCTGCTGATACCGACGGGGAAACAGTGGGGAGATTGTCAGTGAGCTGGCACTAGGACCACGGAGGAAGTGTCTTTAAACGATGAAGTTTGAGAGACTGTTTTCGAGCTCTATTTGCCACCCGTTGGTCGATGATTTCACTGAGTGTATTAAGTTGGGCGAACTCCTGTAGCACAGGTATGGGTGTTAAACGAGGCAGATATGTTATGACGCGCATAGCCTCACGATTGATAGCTTCAAGGGAGTCCCACTGTCTGCGGGTGAGACGTTGAAATTGAGCCTGATATACTATCCGTGGCTGAAGGATAGAGCGCACAAGCTGGCGGGCCGTATGAGCACGTGCGCCACCAGAGCGCATAGCTATGCGACGAATCAGACCTAGAGTAGCGTGAGCCGATTTACGGGTGGCTGTCAGCCACGGGGTGGTGCCAGTCCCAGATGTATGGAGGAGAAGACCAAGAATACGAACAGTTTCTACCTGTGGAATCAGAGAATTATGTACCGTAAAATTTAAAGGGGGAGCTTTTCGTAAGGCGGCTTTATTTCCAATTCGAATGAAACATGATTTTGTAGGAGAGAGTGTTAGACCCAAAGGTGGGAGGCGAGATGTCAATACATCCAGCGCGTATTGAAGGACCGACTGATGAATAGACGCATCTGGATGACAGCACCACAAGGTGATATCATCGGCATATGCAAGCATGCGGATAGAAGAGATGGTCTCTAGGGCTCGAACAAGAGGAATTAAAGCCACATTAAATAACGTGGGGGCGAGAACGGAGCCCTGCGGCACTCCTCTATTGGAAGTGAAATTACCAAAGGGCTTTCCGTGGACACGCACGCTGAAGGTTCGATTTGCTAAAAAGGCGTGAATGGAGAGGAGGAACCGGTGAGGTTTTTCGTGCAAATAAAATGACCGCGCAGCGGTGTCTTAGACGCAGAAGAAGAAAAAACAACGAACACGAAGCCTTTCTGCCGTATAACCCCCACATAAACTAGTAGCAAGCCGATGCTTGAAACGAAAAGAGAAGCAGCCAAAAATATTCATGCGATGATACAGATAGTACCATGCAGTAGCGCTAGTAATAAGGCTTTAGAAGCATTATATGCCCAACTTCATATACTACTTCCAGTTCATAAGAATAGATTTGTTGTTTTTTAACACGTAAAGTTATACGGATAAAGAAGAAACCAACCGGCCTTTTACTACCGCTCCGCATTTGGCTTATCTGAATGCGGCCGCGAACTAATTTAATAGTTCACAGTGTTACCGTGTAAGCGAGTATCTTCATTTTAAGAGCGCAGCTTTGATTCGCTCGTTCGTGGATTCTGCGTCGTAGTTGGCGTAACACGCCGACTACAGCAGACAACAGTGGCTCCTAGAAGCAGACAGAAATACCACCTGACCACAGTGGCAGGCAGTAGCAGAGCGAAACGCCTCCTGACAACAGTTGCAGGTAGTAGCAGAGCGAAACGCCACCCGACAACAGTGGCAGGTAGAAGCAGAGCGAAGCGCCAGCTGATAACAGTGGCAGGTAGAAGCAGAGCGAAACACCAACTGACAACAGTGGTAGGTAGGGGCAGAGGAAACCGCCACCTGACAACAGTGGCAGGTAGCATCAGAGCGAAACACTACCTGACAACAGTTGCAGGTAGTAGCAGAGCGAAACACCACCTGACAACAGTGGCAGGTAGAAGCAGAGCAAACCGCCGCCCGACAGCAGTGGCAGGTAGAAGCAGAGCGAAACACCACCTGACAACAGTGGCAGGTAGAAGCCGAGCGAAGCGCCACCTGACAACAGTGGCAGGAAGAAGCAGAGCGAAACACCAACTGACAACAGTGGTAGGTAGGAGCAGAGGAAACCTCCACCTGACAGCAGTGGCAGGTAGAAGCAGAGCGAAACACCACCTGACAACAGTGGTAGGTAGATGCAGAGCGAAACGCCACCCGACCACAGTTGCAGGCAATATCAGAGCGAAACACCACCTGTCAACAGTGGCAGGTAGAAACCGAGTGAAGCGCCACCTGACAACAGTGGCAGGTAGAAGCAGAGCGAAGCGCCACCTGACAACAGTGGCAGATAGAAGCACAGGAAACCGCCACCTGACAACAGTGGCAGGAAGAAGCAGAGCAAAACGCCAACTGACAACAGTTGTAGGTAGGAGCAGACGAAACCGCCATCTGACAACAGTGGCAGGTAGTAGCAGAGCGAAACACCACCTGACAACAGTGGCAGGCAGAAGCAGAGCAAACCGCCGCCCGACAGCAGTGGCAGGTAGAAGCAGAGCGAAACACCACCTGACAACAGTGGCAGGTAGAAGCAGAGCGAAGCGCCACCTGACAACAGTGACAAGTAGAAGCAGAGCGAAGCACCAACTGACAACAGTGGTAGGTAGGAGCAGAGGAAACCGCCACCTGATAACAGTGGCAGGTAGAAGCAGAGCGAAGCGCCACCCGACAACAGTTTCAGGTAGTAGCAGAGCGAAACACCACCTGACAACAGTGGCAGGTAGAAGCAAAGTGAAGCGCCACCTGACAACTGTGGCAGGTAGAAGCAGAGCGAAGCGCCACCTGACAACAGTGGCAGGTAGAAGCACAGGAAACCGCCACCTGACAACAGTGGCAGGTAGAAGCAGAGCAAAACGCCAACTGACAACAGTGGTAGGTAGGAGCAGACGAAACCGCCATCTGACAACAGTGGCAGGTAGAAGAAGAGAGAAACACCACCCGACAACAGCTGCAGGTAGTAGCAGAGCGAAACACCACCTGACAACAGTGGCAGGCAGAAGCAGAGCGAAGTGACACCCGATAACAGTTGCAGGTAGTAGCAGAGCGAAACACCACCTGACAACAGTGGCAGGTAGAAGCAGAGCGAAGCGCCAGCTGATAACAGTGGCAGGTAGAAGCAGAGCGAAACACACCCTGACAACAGTGGTAGGTAGGGGCAGAGGAAACCGCCACCTGACAACAGTGGCAGGTAGTAGCAGAGCGAAACACTACCTGACAACAGTTGCAGGTAGTAGCAGAGCGAAACACCACCTGACAACAGTGGCAGGTAGAAGCAGAGCAAACCGCCGCCCGACAGCAGTGGCAGGTAGAAGCAGAGCGAAACACCAACTGATAACAGTGGTAGGTAGGAGCAGAGGAAACCGCCACCTGACAACAGTGGCAGGTAGAAGCAGAGCAAAGTGCCACCCGACAACAGTTGCAGGTAGTAGCAGAGCGAAACACCACCTGAGAACAGTGGCAGGTAGAAGCAGAGCGAAGCGCCAGCTGATAACAGCGGAAGGTAGAAGCAGAGCGAAACACCAACTGACATCAGTGGTAGGTAGGAGCAGACGAAACCGCCATCTGACAACAGTGGCAGGTAGAAGCAGAGCGAAGCGCCACCTGACAACAGTGGCAGGTAGAAGCAGAGGAAACCGCAACATGACAACAGTGGCAGGTAGAAGCAGAGCAGAACACCAACTGACAACAGTGGTAGGTAGGAGCAGACGAAACCGCCTTCTGAAAACAGTGGCAGGTAGAAGCAGAGCGAAACACCACCTGACAACAGTGGCAGGCAGAAGCAGAGCAAACCGCCGCCCGACAGCAGTGGCAGGTAGAAGTAGAGCGAAACACCACCTGACAACAGTGGTAGGTAGATGCAGAGCGAAACGCCACCCGACCACAGTTGCAGGCAATATTAGAGCGAAACACCACCTCTCAACAGTGGCAGGTAGAAGCAGAGTGATGCGCCACCTGACAACAGTGGCAGGTAGAAGCAGAGCGAAGCGCCACCTGACAATAGTGGCAGGTAGAAGCACAGGAATCCGCCACCTGACAACAGTGGCAGGTAGAAGCAGAGCAAAACACCAACTGACGACAGTGGTAGGTAGGAGCAGACGAATCCGCCATCTGACAACAGTGGCAGGTAGAAGAGCGAAACACCACCCGACAACAGCTGCAGGTAGTAGCAGAGCGAAACACCACCTGACAACAGTGGCAGGCAGAAGCAGAGCAAACCGCCGCCCGACAGCAGTGGCAGGTAGAAGCAGAGCGAGACACCACCTGACAACAGTGGCAGGTAGAAGCAGAGCGAAGCGCCACCTGACAACAGTGACAGGTAGAAGCAGAGCGGAGCACCAACTGACAACAGTGGTAGGTAGGAGCAGAGGAAACCGCCACCTGACAACAGTGGCAGGTAGAAGCAGACTGAAGAGCCACCCGACAACAGTTGCAGGTAGTAGCAGAGCGAAACACCACCTGACAACAATGGCAGGTAGAAGCAGAGCGAAGCGCCAGCTGATAACAGTGGCAGGTAGAAGCAGAGCGAAACACCAACTCACAACAGTGGTAGGTAGGGGCAGAGGAAACCGCCACCTGACAACAGTGGCAGGTTGTAGCAGAGCGACACTACCTGACAACAGTTGCAGGTAGTAGCAGAGCGAAACACCACCTGACAACAGTGGCAGGTAGAAGCAGAGCAAACCGCCGCCCGACAAAGTGGCAGGTAGAAGCAGAGCGAAACACCACCTGACAACAGTGGCAGGTAGAAGCAGAGCGAAGCGCCACCTGACAACTGTGACAGGTAGAAGAAGAGCGAAGCACCAACTGATAACAGTGGTAGGTAGGAGCAGAGGAAACCGCCACCTGACAACAGTGGCAGGTAGAAGCAGAGCGAAGTGCCACCCGACAACAGTTGCAGGTAGTAGCAGAGCGAAACACCACCTGAGAACAGTGGCAGGTAGAAGAAGAGCGAAGCGCCAGCTGATAACAGTGGCAGGTAGAAGCAGGGCGAAACACCAACTGACAACAGTGGTAGGTAGGAGCAGACGAAACCGCCATCTGACAACAGTGGCAGGTAGAAGCAGAGCGAAACAATACCCGACAACAGCTGCAGGTAGTAGCAGAGCGAAACACCACCTGACAACAGTGGCAGGTAGAAGCAGAGCGAAACACCACCCGACAACAGTGGCAGGTAGAAGCAGAGCGAAACACCGCCTGACAACAGTGGCAGGTAGAAGCAGTGCGAAGCGCCACCTGACAACAGTGACAGGTAGAAGCAGAGCGAAGCATCAACTGACAACAGTGGTAGGTAGGAGCAGAGGAAACCGCCACCCGACCACAGTTGCAGGCAATAGCAGAGCGAAACACCACCTGTCAACAGTGGCAGGTAGAAGCAGAGTGAAGCGCCACCTGACAAAAGTGGCAGGTAGAAGCAAAGTGAAACACCAACTGACAACAGTGGTAGGTAGGAGCAGAGCAAACCGCCACCTGACAACAGTGACAGGTAGAAGCAGAACTAAACGTGACCTGCAATGGCGGATGTGGAGGGATGAACAACCGGAAGTTGTCTGCCACGGAAAGATGCCAGAGGGTTGTCAGAAGAGTAAAAGGTTGCAGTCCAGCGGTGGCAGGTGGCGATGAAGAGCTGCGCTCAAATTTCACACTACCGACTGTCGTAATCGCCTCCCAATCGGTTACTTTTCTTTGCTTTGCGTAATTCGACCAATCTGACGGGACAGTGCACACCTGTATAATATGAGTAACGCGCTTAACGACTGCACGTTGCATTGTACTGCTGAGGTATTTGGTTTATTTCGCTGTAAACTTTCCTTCTTGAGCTCCGTAGTCACCCGTCGTCTGTGTGTATTGCTTGCTTTGGTAAGAATCGAACATCATGGAATCGCAGCGCTGACACACACACACACACACACACACACACACACACACACACACACACACACACACACACACACACACACACACACACACACACACACACACACACACACACACACACACACACACACACACACACACACACACACACACACACACACACACACACACACACACACACACACACACACACACACACACACACACACACACACACACACACACACACACACACACACACACACACACACACACACACACACACACACACACACACACACACACACACACACACACACACACACACACACACACACACACACACACACACACACACACACACACGCACGCACGCACGCACGCACGCACACACGCACACACACACACGCACGCACACGCACACGTGTCCTTGTCTGCCAGCACAGCGATTCCATGATGATCGACAACTACCAACTTGCCCAGCAACATACCCTGCATTGGTGAATCACCTGTTAAATATATACTAATTTTAAACAGGTTTCACATAAAGTCTCATGTCTATACTTATTCACTGGGAGTATAACAGTGTTTCTCTGTTTCCGGTAAGATTTATTTCTATATTTTAAGCAGGGAGGAAAATTTCGTATGCTTATACGCTGAATGGAAATACAGGCTGGTCTGCCTTAAGGACTAGCTTAAAATCTGGAATGCCTAAATGATTTTCAAAGCACATTGCTGTAAAATCATATGTTTACACTGGGCAACCCGTGCCAGAAGAACTGTCGAAGAAACGCGTATGCTTTTTTGCAATGCGAAGATGTGCAATTTCGATCAGGAAGGAAATAAACGTTATGTTTTTATCAATTATTTCACAATATTGCCGTAATAACAGTCGTGAAGCTTTTTGCCAGCGTGTCCTTTATTTTTCGCTACTACTAAACCGAAATATGCATACTGCCTAATGCTGCGCTCTAAGTGAACACTCAGAGGGCAGAGTAACAGCAGATAGCTTTCATGGTTTTCCGAATTAATAAAAAAAATGTGCTAACTACGAAACTTAGCGTCCTTATACTGTGATCGCATTTTTCAACGTTTTACTGATTAGAGACGAATTAAGTTTGCAGTAAGCTCAGGATAATACTGCAAACTTCATTAGGCTATGTATTAAATAAAGTGTAACGAATGCAGTTACGCAGAGGATAATACCGATAAGAGAAGTTGAAACATTTGGCAAATCAGAAGAGAGCGTTGAGCACTATATCCTCATTTTGTATTAGCTAACACTGACGTACTCTGTTTTGTGCCAGAACGTATTGCGCATCCAAAATATGAATGTGAATTAGCTAAGCTAATCCACGATATACACGCCAAAGTTGTCGGCGTTCACTGTGCTCATTGGCTTTACCGTTCAAAAGCATTATTCCACCTCGCCACCTCGTGAAATCAAAAACAGTGTACCCGCCGCGGTGGCTCAGTGGTTAAGGCGCTGTTATTGAGCCGGAAAACCTGAGTTGAACCCGACCGCGGCGGCCGCGTTTCGATGGAGGTGAAACGCAAAACGCGCCAGTGTGCTGTGCAATGTCAGTTCCCGTAAAGAATCCCCAGGTTGTCGAAATTATTCCGGAATTATTCTACTATGGCACCTCATCCTTGAAAATGAAAATTGGTTTTTGGGGAAAGGAAATGGCTAAGTATCTCAGTGCTCGGCGGACACCTTAACCGCGCCGTGAGGGAAGTTATAAAGGGTGGAGTGAAAGAATAAAGGAAGAAGGATGGGCCGTAGTGGAGGTTTCTGGGATAATTTCGACCCCCTGGGGATCTCTAATGTGCACTGACATCGCAGAGCACATGGGTGCCTTTGCGTTTCGCCCCCATCGAAACGCGCTGCCGCCGCGGTCGGGTTCGCACCCAGGTACTCGGGATCAATAGCTGAGTGATCAAACCACTGAGCCACCGCGGTGGGTGCACCTTTCCCTTGGTATCTTTTACAGCCACGTTATGTGAGACACCAGGTATGTGAGACAGTTACTGTTTCATTTCCTTTCCTCAGAAACCAATTTTCAAAGCAAATAGGCAAGTTGTTATCCTCGTACAGCAGGTGCGGCTTGACGACGCTAAGTGCTAGGCTGACGGCGATGGTGAGTGGTAAAGGTGGTTTGGAACCTGCTTCTATCAATGCAGGTAGTCGTCGATTTCTTGCTGGGGTTGGCGGAATCGTGGATGTGCTGCGTCAATGGAAAAACCACGAAGACCGATATGTCGGTACGGGCAGTGACGAAGATTGTGGTCGACCTCACCGGAGTGGAAGCACAGCTAGTGGATGGCGGAAGTCCCTCAGGTGTCGCATTTCCGGAGGCTTGAGCGTCGCTTGTAGGCTGGGCGGGCGGGGTCAAGGGGATGGCGTTTTGGAACTGGCTCACGTCGAAGAGGACGATTTAGAGGATGTCGTTGGGGCTTAATTTTAGGTACTTTAGTGGCATATCTCATTGCTTCAGCCTCTGCTAGAGGTGTTGATGACGGAGAGCGAAGCGAATGCTGCACTTCTTCGCGGACGATTTACGCGAGGGTCGCCACTTAAGGCTGGTTGCAAGACTGTAACAGGCGACGCAGCTGTTGGTTTTTGAGGAAAGGGAATGACGTAGTGACTGTCTCACGTATCTAAGTGGACACGCAAACCACGCCGTAGGTGAAGGGATAAAAGAGCGAGTTCTGCACAATATCGCGGACGACATCCCGCAGGTTGTCTACGAATGCTTCGCCATTTAGGGCTGTCGAGGTCACTTGGAGTCTTCGAGGGAAATGGCGGGCTCGCGCTTCCAGGTTTGTCTCAATGATGTCTGCTTCGCTAGTGAATTCATCGATGGTCTTCGGTGAATTGCAGGCCAGACCAGCGAAAAGTTGCTCTTTAGCCCCTTGCATCGAGACCTCCACCTTGTTCTTTCACGTCATGTCAGGATCGGCGCGGCGGAAAAGGCGCCTGAGTTCTGTTACGAATGCGGTCATGATCTCATTCGGGTGCTTGATGCGTGATTGGAGAATCAGGTGATTCGATGATTCCCACACCGCCAGAGAAGCCTTGTGGTTTTCTAACCAAGTTCTGACTGGGCTTTCTGGGGCGAAGAAAACATGCTTACTCTCGTCTCGTCGCCCCATTGTTGAACACGGCCACGCGTTAAAATTGCCCGAGCGATTTTTCAGGATCTTCACCTGGTGAGCCGTTGAACGTAGGCGGCAGCGGGTGCTAGTGCAGAATGATGGACGCCGGTGTTGTAACCATGGCTGGCCTTGACTCTGAGAAGGCCTTCTGCACTCGCGTGCAGCCAGTTTCGGCTAATTCGCAGTTCCGCTTGAGTTAGGATGG
Organism: Amblyomma americanum; assembly: GCF_052857255.1. NCBI lineage: Eukaryota > Metazoa > Arthropoda > Arachnida > Ixodida > Ixodidae > Amblyomma > Amblyomma americanum. The sequence goes on along the minus strand of NC_135505.1, from coordinate 92,401,259 downwards.
CTTCTCTGACTTTCCCGGTATCGGTTTCGGGCCGGTTAGGGTTGCTTTGGCGGTTGCCAGGGGGTGAGGTCGACAAGGAAATCCGGTACCTCGCACCCCCACCAGATGTCACTTAGTGGCGACGGCAGTAAGAAAGACAGCGAAAAAGGCTTCTAAGTGAAAGTCATACGCGCGCCCACAAAGACTTGAATGACTTGGCGGTGGCGCAGCAACAAGCGTGCTCGGTATTCGTCAAACACAATGCCTCAGCCGTGCTCAATTTAAAACTGAGAACGAGCTTTTAATATGCGGCGTGCGAACTAGCCACAACATCCTAGAACCGGATAGAATCGCTTCAGCCAGGCTGCGATCTTTCTAGATAAATGCGGTCGCGTCTTGCAGATAAATCTGGTCTTATCAATGGCTGACATGAAGGCAGTAGAAAAGATTTAAATTCCCAGGAACGCTCCGCCAGCTCAAGGCTAACTTGAGGCTATCTGAGCGCCTAGAGCCATCTAGAGGAGCGCGAAAGCAACGTAGCACTCATGTTGTTCGCTTTGCCAGAAGTGGCGCTCTTAGTGTAGGTGCAGCGCGGCCGCGCCAAAACGCTGCCAAGTACATGGTGCACTGTGTGACTAGTAAGAGCGTGCTAATACCAAATTTCGAGAATTCAAACCTAATTCTAATAGATCTTTTAGGTTACGGAAAAAAATATTGAATAATGAAGCCCAGGTCATTTAACTAAATCGTCCTTTTTATTTGATATGTTGAAGTACTCCACGTTCTTGCGCAAATGTAAGTGCGATTTTCTGACCACTAACGTCAAATTTTGGAGCACAAAAATCGTGTTTAGTACTATGAAATGGCTTCCCTGCCTTTAGTGTGAAAGCACTGATGCGCTCACCAACACCAACACCGAACAAGAACCTTGTAAATTAATTTTTGTGAAGCGGAAATAACGCAATAATTGTCTCACGTCTCGGTAGACGTCCAAACCACACCAGAAGGGAAGAAACGTGGGAATGAAAGAAGAAAGAGAGAAAGAGGTGTGGTGGTGAGGGGCTCCGGAGTAATTCCGACCACCTGGGGATTTCTAATGTGCACTGACATCGCACGCCACAAAGGCGCCTTTGCGCTTCGCCTCCATCGAATCGCGGCCGCAGCGGCCGGGTTTGAACCCCGCAACTCCGGCTCAGCAGAGAACACGACGGTACTAATATGACACAAGTGATCAGACAAGACGGAGTCACTCACCAATATTAGCCTTCAGAAAGCAGTAACTTGGTTCAGTCCAACCAAACTAGGGCTGAATGTTAAAAAAACAAACTTTACTGCCTTTGTCTCCCTATGCAAATCAACTCGCGTAACATGCTAACCTCGTCCCGACGGAATGCCAATTAAAAGGATTTAAAGCCACAAATATATGGGAATAAATCTTGATGAAAATCAGCCCTGGGCGCCCCATATAAACGACCTAAGCAAGGAGTTAACTAGTGGCTGTTAAGCAATAATTAAAGCAAGTTTAAGCTCTGGATGCTATGCGAAATTAACAGTGACTCTGATATAGCTCTTCTTCAATCGGATATTGATCATGCTCTTGAACGGACTAACAAATGGAACATGGAACTAAACATAAAAAAGTGCAAGTACATGCGGGTTTCTCGTCATAACACCACATTGCCTTCATATCGTCTTAAGAATTGCAGCCTTGAGTCTGTGCCTTCTTACAAATATTTAGGTGTCTTCATTTCCCATAATCTTTCTTGGAAAGTACACATAGACTATGTAAGCAATAACGCTAACCGCATGCTGGGCTACATACGCCGTAACTTTAATCTTTCTTCTAGCTCCGTAGAACTGCTTCTCTACAAGTCGTTGGTTCGCAGTAAACTAGAATATGCTGCATCTATCTGGGACCCCTATCAAGAGACACTAATATACCAACTCGAATCTATACAGAACGGTGCGGCCCGTTTCATTCTCTCGAATTATCACCGTAACTCTAGTGTCAGTGCCATGAAATCAAGCTTATCACTCCCACTACTGTCGCAACGTAGAAATATATCCCGCCTTTGTCTATTCCATAAAATTTACTACGATAACCCCATCCTTAAGAGAAAATTTATAACGCCACCTTGCTACGTTTCAGCTCGGATCGATCATCATCATAAAGTTGGTATTCTTTCATGCCAAACAAACCACTTTTACAACTCATTCATCCCCAGCACATCGGCACAATGGAATCACCTTCCCCAATCGGTCGTCGAAATAAGTGACCATTCTGTGTTTAAATCGGCTTTAACTAACTTGATGGTAACATAGTACATGTAATTCTTGCGCCCTGCCGTTTATTCTATTCAGCTTATGTGGTAGTTAAAACAGACCTTGTCTGCGTGGTATGCTTGTTTGCGTGGTATGCTTACTTTTATGCTTACTTTTATTCTTTGCTCATAATTTCGTGTTAAATGACTGTTAATTTGTTTGATTGTATTTGCTGTAACCTATTGATTTGCGCGAGCCAAATTCTTGTTCACATTTTTGTGTTACTTGTTACTGCTGTTCCTTTGTTATTTTGTTTATTGTACCCCACTCCCCTCTGTAATGCCCTCGGGCCCTGAGGGTACTGAAATAATTAAATAAAATAAATAAATAAATAAAAATAATAAAAGCACAAAACAATTCGACAAGCACACATTACGAATGACATATTTCAGCGTTTTTTATAATCATTTAGCTTATTGTATGAAAATCCTGGGGTTTAACCTTCAATCGTTCCTACCAAAATTTAGCATCCTCAAGAAAAGGGCTATCCGAATAATTTTATCTGTACAGGAAGCAGAACTGTCCAAGCTTCTGTTTAACAAATTTATCACAAGGCCCTTCAACATTGCACCCGAAAACAAAACGGCCATTTTAGTCCACCGAATAGTTAGCATGAACACCTCTGCGACTCTGTATCATATTTATCTCTCCCAAACGTGAAACTAGAGAAGCACAACGTAATTTTAATTTACCCACAGCTCGCAGTGTATAATGACGGCGATCCATACCTTTCACCGGGGCTAAAATATGAAGTTGCAGTATGCAATCAGTGCTGTTCTTCTCTTGTTTGGCCACGCGTGTTCTCTGTGTAGTGAGAGGCCTTTGCACATTGGAACTCACCACACCGGGGCACCGGCGCTGAGCGTCGAGCCCCATCCAAGTTTGAAAGAGACCAGCCGATTCCACGCAGCGCAGTAGATGCAAGTGAGCTCTCCGCTGCAGGCTCCAGCAGCCTTGTTCCTTTTCCAGCACCTTTGTTAATGCGAAAGCATTAGATCGACATGAAAATCCGGCGTCGCCCAAAGAGTGGCTCTGTTGCAAAACTCGCAATTGGTTAAAACGTTGTGACGTCATGAAATGCAGCAAAATCCGAAATGTTTACCAGTTGCAGTCAGCAGTAGTACTTATAACAAGCGCCAACGGGACAGGAAAAGAACTGAATTTAAATTGCACTGAAATAGATTTCCAAGCTTTCGCGTTACACGTATACTCTTTAAGTGCCCCCAGCACTTTCTTTGCTCTTCTCAAAACTTTGCTGTTTTAAGTGCATCACACATTTAGTCCTTCCCTTAGGTATCGCTTGTTCCATGCGAGTAATAGAGGCCTGTCACTTTACCTGTCCCTTGAAACAACTCTTTTTATTTCAACTATCAGCACGACCCATTTTACGAGGTTGTTCTGCCGCCACCCACCTGTGTATGTTTTTTTTTCTCCGCCTTTATGCGCTGCATGCCGCCGACACTGGCTTCTATCCACTGTTTCTCTCAATATTTAGGAAACGAGAGCGGCGCGCTTTTTGGGAAACAAAAGGTGGAAGTGATTAACGCGATATGTTACCTCCTGAACAGACGTGCTGGCTCATCGCAATTCCTTGTTCACGTTCAAGCCCAATCAAATAAAAGAAAATGAGGATTTGTATTGCTGATTCGCACGCTGAACCCACAGGATGCTTGCAGGAGAAACTCTGAGCTGAGACGTGATAATGTAACATTAAACGCGATTAAGACATTAATTTTTCACGGCGAAGGATCGATATGTCGAAGTTAAAAGTCATGGTGTTTTTTTTTTAAGTGTTAATGAATGGCTACAAGCTGGTATACTATTAATTGCGCTGGTAGTATAGTTCTCTTTCAGCTAAGAGTCGGCTGTTTGTCTGCGAGTGTGAAGCCCCCACGGCAGCTCCCCAAACAGTTCTGAGCAGATAGGGGAATATTCCGGGGACTCTCCTGACAGAGAAGGTGGCTTCTACCGAGCTCCTCCTCGTGGGTGCAACTCAGGGCAGCCGTCGGTAAAAACCCTACGGGACGGCTACCACTGTGTAAAGAAGGATTGAACGACATCTGCTGAGACATTTTTATTTGACGACTCGTTGAGGTAAAAAATTTAAACTAGCGTGCACACATGTTCAGTCACAGAGCACTGTTGTTAGTCTTCCACGCTTACTTTTATTTCGAGTAAGGTCGTCTCCAGTCTTACATTAAATGCACGGCGCGACAACATCACTGAGGCTGCCTCTCCTCGGGAGGCGCGTTTCTCGGTAGATAGCTGAGATGAATGGCGATACATTTATAATGTTTTGCCATGCTCTCGCTTTTTTTTTTTGCGCTAACTGCTATCTGTGCGGTTCCGCGGTAGCCTCAATCCAGCTGCACATTCCTAAGCTCTCGCCCTAACCTCCTCCTACCCCATTTTCTCCCTGCACAGTAACAACCACTGGGGTGGCTCCAGAGTCAACCCTTCTCCGGTTGCACAATCTAGAACTTTCGCCATATCAGCCTCATTCCGCCGTTATCGCCCAGAGAGGGGTTCCCGCGGCAGCCAGTTTCCAGTTATGCATTCCTCGCCCTTGCAGTACCCTCCATCGTCAGTAGCTTGCAGTAGTAGTAGTGGTTTATTGAAAAAATTTCAAAAAAGAAAGGATAATGTTTTTGGTAGCCCCGGCATCTGCAATCGATACTGAAGCATCTTAGCTGAGGCAGCGGAAATAAAGGATAGCAGGCAGAATGGAGAAATGAAATGAAACAGGCGAGGGGACAGGAAGAGATGATAGGGGGAGAGGTAATGTACACAAACTATTTACACAATAAGAAATGTGTACAGTTTGCGCGCTTTATCAGTAACTTCATTCCGGTTGCTCAATTGTACGCTTTTGAGATGCTCCTTTTTGCCACGGTAAACGCGGTTTAACACGCTATTTTGTTGTAAGTCTGCACTCAACGACTGCCTGCCATCAGCTCCCTGTGAACCGCAGATAGCTTTGCGTTCAGCGCTTTAAGGCGCCACTAACTCGAGTTGGGTGGAGGAAAGCAGACGCCTGCGGACCTGTACCTTCTTTGGATACGTGTGGTCGGTCGTCGGGCAGAACTAGCGGCCACTCCAGACCCAGTTTGATCACATCGCCGGAATGCACCGGCGAGCATTAGAAGCGCCTCTCTGGCCTGCGATCGCAGGACTGTTGCGCGTGTTTTGGCTTATCGTCAACGACTGCATCGATGGGGCACATCTTCCGTTTCATGGAAATCGGCAAACGTTCATGAGACCCCGCAGGCTCCGCATGTCTTGCTTCTAGACTGGCGCTGAGTCTGTTCGCTTAAGAGGTCACCAGGTCTTTATTTCTGGCTTTCAAGCAGGCTCCGGCGCCGTTCGCCTACCTGAATGCTCTTCATTCAGGAGCGGGCTTTTCTTCAAGCAGAGAGGACCTTGACGGCATGCACAAGCCGTTCACCATGGCTGTGTTTCTTGCAGCCACAGACCAAACGAAACGACGTGAAGCTCCTGGGCCGGATGGACTTACACATGAGGTGTTCAAAAAATACAAGGGGGCACTTTGTTGACCTAAGGAGCGGTAGGGCGAAATCCTTTAGCGCGGTGTTGCTGCTTCTATCAGTGATGTGTGGTTAAGACGTTAATTAAGTACACAAATGTTGGCGAATCTTAAATTCTGGATACACTGGAGGGCATTTGGGAGGCATCCGTCTGATTCGGCTTCTTTCTGAAAACACTGCCCAACGGCCTAGACAAGGAGAACTGCATAAGCATTTGCAGGAAGTAGAGTAGTCGTTAGCACGCTCGGCTGCGGAACGGAAAGATGCTGGTTCGAATCCGATCGTGCACAAAAATTTTTTCTCTTACCGAGTTGAAAAGTGTCACGGACGGACGGACGGACAGCGCGAGTATGAGCGATTAAAGACTTTCGCTTTAATATTGAAGACCCAGGACAAGAGTGGTAACTTGAGGCCCTGGGCAGAATATTGACCTCCGGACACGCCCCCACTTCATCTGAACATGTTGAGCTGATGCCGCTCTTTAAGCCCGGAAAGTATCTTAGCAAGCAATCGTCGCCCGATAGCGCTTACCTCCACACTACGCAAGCTACTTCAATGAGGGCTAGCTACGCGGCTCTCATAGTCGCTGGGCGGTATCACTGCCACCACCCTGCTCAGATTGCCTTTCGCTCCACTTGGGCACAGGGGATTGTTTGACCAGATGTCAAGTATGGTGCTGCTGGGAGGGGACCTTGCAGAAACTGCAAGCTTCAAACCATGGACTTTAAGAAGGGCCTAGGGCAACGGCAGCCACTAAGCGATCTTGCCCATTATACGTAGGTTTCGTCGCCCACCACGAGTATGCAGTTTTGTGAGTTCGTTCTTGACAGATCGTTCCATCACCATATGCATCGGTAAAGACAAAGTAGTCAATTTGCCATAAAGAGGAATGTACCTCAAAGATCCGTGCTGGCTCCAGTATTTTTCAACATGGAACTTTTTTCTTTGGTCTGGGAACTGTCTTCTATTCCGGACCTTTTATTTGATTTATCTGTGTGAATTAAGTGTCTTGTCAGTACACACAAACCTTATCCACCATGAAGTAGACCTTCTGCTCACTCGAGGCCTGACCTCTCAGTAGTGCATAAAGATTGGCGTGGTGCTTTTGGGTGAAAGGAGAAACTTTGTCTATACCAAACCGATGGGGTAGGCACTGAGTTTTGCTAAGACCTATACGGCTGCCCTTCAATGGCCAACTGCTCACCACAGCCTCGGCGATGCGGGTACGAGGTGCAGAACTGTGCAGCTCTGTATCTGCAGCATCATGGGTTCTATATGCGCGACAAGGCACCTATATTGCCGCATTGCTCAGAAAACAGGTTGTGCATGCCCTAATATGGCTCGAACGTTAGTGCGCTCTGTGTTACAATCTCGCCTCGTTTATCAAGCCCATTCTCAGCGCTTTACTCTAAGAGATTGGGACCGCTTAGAAACACTCAAGAGAGAGAACATGCGGGTTATCACTGGCCTTCCTCTCTTGACCCCTGTTCACACACTACAAACGGAAGCTCAGAGCTTAATACTGTTGATAAGCTCGTGGGGCAGTGTCGCAGGGCGCGCAGCCTGAATATTCAAGCAACCTCTTCAGCATCAACCCTGGCACATTATTTTGAGCAGACTAGTCGGCTTCATGCAACACCTTCGGAATCCTGTCCTTGAGAGCGTCCCCATGTCACCGACAGCCGACCGCTATGTATCGTGCGCAACGTTCACCGTTCAGTGATTGAAGCAGAGCCCCATCTCCTAGCAGTCTCCATAGGCGACCTCCAAGCTTAAGCTTACGTGGTAGCAAGCATGAAAGTGCATATTTCGCATACCATTCTCCTTCGTCCTTATGAACGCCAGGCACGTTCCTATATCAAAGAAGTGCAGCTACCCTCTATGTTAGCAGACCTCGTAACCATTTGTGACAGCTTGTCTACTTTAAAAGACTGTCTTTGTATTCCACCATCGACCCGTCTTCTCTTACATACAGTTTCCACCCAAGCAGTTCGGGCTTTGCAGCGTGTAGCCAGTCCCCTGGACATCGCAGACGATGTGAGCCACATTGCACAATCATATACATGCCCTGTCCGAGTTTTGTAGGCTCGATGCACTGCGCATCATGGTAGGGATGCGAACGATGGTTGCCATTAATTGGAGATGACGTGCCCGCTACCTATATTGAAGTTATCCGCAGGAGACGCCCTACTTCCTGAAAAAGAATTTCTCCCCGCTCCGCGCCTGTTATAATTCCACCACATGGCGCTGTAACTCGCCGTGAAAAGGTGGCATTGCGGACTGCGGAGTATCCGGCCCGGTGCGGCGCTGACGCCTGCTGTCAGGACCTCCTGGACATCGCAGACACCTCTTCTGGCCTGCTCCTTGTGCTCCGCTCCCAATCTACAGTAGGCGTTTAATCATTTTTTGGTTAACTGCTCCGAATTCCAGGTGGAACGCAAGCTACACCTCGGCAGCCAGGGTTACCACCCTAGCCAACCACAAGATACAACCTGGACACACGGGCCCCAGCACCAGGCCTTGCTGGCATTTATGGCCGACACAGGCCTGCATATGTACAAATGACTTCTTATGCCGAGGGGCACTTTTGTGTAATTGAAGATCTCGCTGCAACCTCTTTCCCTCTATGATTTAAGACTGAAAACGGCGCGAAAAACGGGACAAGATAGAGAGAAGCAATACACAAAGCACCGAACTTACAACTGAGTGAGGCTTGTCTTATCTGACAAAGAGGGTCGTTTCGCTATAATGGACTCAGAAACCTACAACCAAAAGGCGAGCGAGGCCATTGCGGGAAACTTCCGTGCTTTAAAATCGTGAAGATTCAGAAGGTCAAGAATGAAGCTGATAAGCGGTGCAACACACTTCAATTGGGCAAACTGGCTGCATCAGTTAAGAAAAGCGACAGCCTCAGCTTGGCAGTTTTCTTTTCCGTAAAACCCCACAAAACCGAGTGCCCCTTCAGATTGATAGTTTCTGAGCACGGCACATGGCAGCACTCTGTCGGACTATTCTTGCAACGGTCGTTATTGATGCTAAATATGAACGACCCGTTTCTCGTTCGAAGTCGTCGTGAAGTCACAGATTTCCTCAGAAGCAAGTCTCTGATGGGAATAGGTCTTTTTTCGGTTGACCTAAAGGATATGTATCACTCACTGCCACACGACGCCCTGTGTGAAGTTGTCAGAGAATGCATTGAAGAGGAATGAGCCATTCAGTTTCAAAATTCCTGCGGCGTCAGCACCGAAAACTTTCTCGAGCTGCTGTCCTTCTACCTGCGGTCTACCTTCGTTGAGTTTGAGGGAGAGCTGTACGTCCAGCGAAAAGGGGTCTGCATAGGATCCTATATTGCGCCCTTGCTAAGTGACCTTTTGCTTCCACGAGCTGACAGAAGACTGAACGAGGCCCTTCATGACAGAAATGTCGAGCGATTTTTTTGGTTCGTTGACGACTACTTGATAATCTTCAGGCATTCTAGTGGCGGCTTCTGGAGGGAAGTTGAGGACCGGCATACCCTGTTTACAAGCATCTTGGCTGACTTTGAACTCAGCAAACAAGTGCCTGAGGAAACCCAGCTGCAGTTCCTTGATACAAGGCTCATTTTGGAAGACAGGCACCTCTGTTGGAAGTACGCTCCTCCTTCGCAGAAGGGCTTTCTACCCTATTCTTCGGCGCACTCAAAAGTGGTGAAGCGTGGAATAGCTCTGAGTGCTCTAAGGAATGCCCTCAACCGGTCCTGTCACTATCGCATTTTCGAAAGTGTAGAGGCGCAAGCTCAAAGACTGAGTGCTGCTGGTTATCCGAAGATCATCAACAGCATTGCTCACCATCTTTTGAATGAACTGCGTAGACCTGCCGACCCTAAGCAGCCCGAGCGAAGTTTGGTCAAGAGAGCGGCCATCCCTTATGTCCATGGCGTCAGTCATCGGCTGAAAAAGATTGTGGGACGAGGCGGTGTGCGTGTAGTGTTTTCGGCACCCAACAGGTTGCGCAGGTTGTGCAGAAAAGTAGACGGGGCAGAGAAAAAGCGGGGATCCTGCGGCACTAAGCACTTGACGCAATATGTTGACTGTCAAAGCGAGGTGATGTATGAAATCCCTCTGTCATGTGGTGCCACTTATGTTGGCCAGACTGGCCGCTGCTTAAATGACAGATTAAGAGAGCACGCAAATGATGTCAGTGTATGCAGGGGGATCACACTCGCCAAGCATGTGACAACTTTCAAATGCACTCCCCAGTTCAACAAAAACAAAGTGTTGCGCACGTACGCAAGCAAACAAAAACTAGAACTATACGAAGCTTTCGTCATCCACACGAGAGGTGACAAGTGCTTGAGCGTGCCGTCTCTTCGCTTATCGAGAAAAGAGATAACCTTTCTAGATATTGACCTGCAATAGTATCAATCTTATATTATGGTGCTCTTTTAGTTTTTTATGTGTACTTCCTGTATTTATTGCGCTCCCGCATGAAATACACTCAGTTGTAAGTTCGGTGCTGTGTGTGTTGCTTCTGTCTATCTTGTCCCGTTTTTCGTCTTGAATCATGAACCAACTGGCCCAACAATCCTCCCTTTTGCTCCATGATTTCCACGCAATGAACCTCTGGGTGTTGGCTGTGGCAGAGAACGACCGAGAAGGTGGCCCCCTGGCGGTTCCCTGTCTCGTCCTTCAACGACAAACGTACTCCGAGTGGTTGCCGTGGCAACCAATTCCCCCCCCCCCCCCTCCGATTTGTATTACTATTGCAACTACTACTACTTGACGCGAAATCCAGACCATTTGCCTCATTTGAGAATCCATTTTGTCTCAGCAAAATGCATCCTCACCTACGGACCTCCGCCCAGCGCCCGTCTATGGCCACCCACATTTTCTCTACACCTATCGCCAACGTCCAGAAGCTCCATCCACAAGGAACCCACGGCGAAATATAGAACAATATCACGATGCAAATGAGATGAATGTGAAATGAAATGTGCAATCAATACTTCGATCTCAGTTTCGTCTCATCGCATCGAAAGTTCGCGTGTGCTGATATTTCTTTTCCTGTCGTCGCCATTTTATTCTTCCCGCAGCACTCTTCGCATTGAATCAGATTTTGTCGCCACCCCATTCCTCTGCAAGGCGGCAAAATTTTTTAAAGAGCAGAAACAACCCCCGAGAAGCACTTGCGAACATTTATTTTTCCCGTGAAAATTGAATTGATGACGGTGCTGCTTTCACGAGCCACTCGAAGTTGGAGGCAGGCGGCGCGCTCCAACTGACGGTAATCTTCTCGAGATTGCTTCTCGGCGGAAGCGGAGTGTGCCGTGTCTTTGCAGGAAATTTCGCTCAAGTCTTTGACTGAAATTGAAATCCTGAACAAGAGAGTTCAGGGTAAGGGCACTGTTTTTGCTTTGGCGAATATAAAAACGTGCAGAAACCCACTAGGGAACCAGATTTCCGCAGATGAGTAGATATTATTTCAGCTCTGTAATTGGGACGGCAGCAACGAAGCCTTCCCTTAGGCAGCTCGAAAATTGAAGGCGACTGTAGCTACTGCGCTCCCACTCAGTATTAAATATTCCGGAAGGGCTTTGGAAACAGAGACCTTGCCGCCATCCTGCAATATTCCCATTTCTGGTACACCTGATTCAGCTCGGCACAAAAACAGCGTTCATCTTAAAGACAAATGTTCTCACAGTCCGCAGGCACAGAATTGAGCGTGCATAATTCATTGCCTCGAAGACTTATTATTCCCACCAAGTCGTCTCGTACACAGTTGCTCGCCACGAGAAAAAGTAGCAGGATGCACCCAGTTCCACTCTGCGGAAAGATAGTTCTGTTCAATGCACTTTTATTGACTACCGGGTGGTTTGCACCCGCTAAAGGCAGAAAAGAAAATAGTTCAAGTCTTCCAGAACTTTTGGGTGAAAATGATGACGTGATACTCGTTTCATTCGAAGAAAAATGGAAGGAAGCTCACGTCTCGTTCTCGCGAATGCTGAACCAAACGAGAACTACGTGGTTTGTCCAGAACAATGGGCTGAGTCACTACGTACTGAAAACCATTCTGCCGAACAGAAGGAGCGTGGTTATCGAAGCGGACGACGGGCTAGATCTCAGGGCAGTGCCAGTGATCTTGCGTGGCCTCCGCGTGAGATACAATTGTTTGCGCTGGATATTTTTTAGCACGCGCTCGAACCTGAAGACGGCTCATGCATTTCCTTGGTCAGGTCTGCCACCCTGTCAAGAGGTAGCTGTAGTGTGTGCGAGTGGAAACGTAACTGCCAGCACTGTGTTGCTCCGGGCACCCAAGAAGGCAAAGAGAGCATTATTCACTGAAATCATTTCAAACTTCAAAGTCGTTAAATCGAAACCAAAACGGATTTCCGACCAGCGCTTGAATGTAGCGTGCAGCACGAACTCTTGCAGGACGAAGTCTAAACGTCTCATAATTTCCTTGTTGCGGGAGAAGAATGTTTCAATTTTCGTCCACAGCTTCAAGAGCATGAGTGACATGAGAGCATTAATTCTTCGCCAAGCAGACATATTGTTGATTCCTTCAGCCCTGCAGCAGTCAGTGCTTCCTTACTACGGTTTCCTGGACGTAACAAATTTTTACGAGACATTTTACTCCAAGGAGAGCACGACTCGCGTAACATCCCTGTTGGAAGTCGCAGGCGAATCCTGGCAACTGGTCTTAGCCGTTAGTGCTGCGCTTCTCGGCACTTGTTTGGTTCTTATTATAGCTAAACCTAAGAGAAGGGGAGCTACCTTGGATGACGCCGTCGCCAGGTTTACGCTCCTCATTGCTGCACTACTGGCGACATCGGTAGAGCTGGGACCAACGAGGCAAACTAACAATTTCGTTATGCGGATCCTGTGCGGTGCATGGTTTGTGGGCATCCTTCCTTTGTCTGTGTACATTCGCAGCGAGATGACTTCCAGGGTGACGATCAAGCGACCAGTGGATCGTATGGATACGCTACAGGAACTAGAACATGCCTTGGACAAAGATGAGGTGGCCCTTTGCGTAAGAAACCGGTCACTGACGCATCATGCGCTTGCTACTGAATATGGTCACGTTGGTGAAGGGTCACTCATAGGGAAGATGCGAGCTGCCTACAGGCGCCACGGCTCGAGTAAGCTGGTTACCAATAACTTTACCAGTTGTCTGCGTTGCGCTCAGGGTCACGGCCATGTCTGTTACACTATCCATATTGATCCATGTTATGTACAGAGCGCTTGTCCAGGTGTCGCAGAGTTCAACGAACTCTTCAGAATGCAGCTGGCTGGCTTTGTTACTCGCCGGCGTCTGGAAACCTTCAAGCCACTGAGAAGATTTTTTCGGGCCGTCACAGAGGGTGACTTACTCGTACATCTCAGATCTAAACGCAAATGCCTCAGTGAGGAAAGGAGCGTGGAGTACGAACTGTGGAGCTTCTTCACCCAGTACCTCGCCCTGCTTGCTTTAAGCAGCGTTGTATTCGTGAGCGAAATCCTGGTGTTCTGGTCCTCCCACGCTTGGTCCAAGGTTCGGTCGTTCGTGCAAAGGAAGATGCGTTCATTGCGCTAGTCGTTTCTCCAGTCGTGCCGATTATCATGATCAGTTCCTTGAATTGCAACAGCCGCATGCGAGCTCGATAATTTAGCGCGTTATACCGGCTGACCGTAGGCTTCGTGTTTGTGTGCTGCGTTTCTCGGACCATATGCTAGCTTCAGTCTCGGCCGTCTCTTCCTCAGAACAAAGTTGCACTGTTTTGGCTCGTAGTTTCAGTCGCGAGAGCTTGCTAATCCTTAAAAAAAAAAGGGAACCAAAATGCGACCACAGGCCGGTCGCATTTCGATGGAGGCGAAATACTAGAGGCGCGTACTGTGCGATGCGAGTGCACGTTAAAAAACCAAGGCGGTCGAAACTCACTGCAGCCCTCCACCACGGTGTCCTACATAGCCTGAGTCCCTTTGGACGTTAAACCCGATAAAACGAAACGAAATATTTCGATGTATCACGGTATAAGAAATTGCAGGTCTAATCCATGCTACTCGGATTTATTTCCTTCACTACTTTTATGAGCCACATCTCATAGGCTGTATTTTTCCATCTGCTGCTTCTTGAAATTGTGTCCAAGTATAGGGCCACAATTAGATTTTGTAAGTTGGGGTGGGTGGGAAATACGAAGTACCATATAAGGGAGTAAAAATGGAATAAACCGTCCCTCAGTAACCAGCCAGTTACGTCGAGGTATATTGTCCAAAGCATGGGGCAGATTTTCTTCACTAACTGAATAGATATGTTTGCGAACAGATGGAGATTTTCTTTTCAAAACATGCGACATTCTTTTCTCACCATGACGCTAAGAGGGGTTTCTATCGTCTCTAGTTGCTAACCTCAATACCCTCCGCTGCCGGCTTTAAAAATCTCCTTCCCTTGCTATTTAAATCACGTTGATATCATTTAAGGTACAAACGTGCTTCTCTTCTCTTCGTTGTCAGTGCGTGGTTGCTTTTGTTACAACACAGAAGTAGAAGTAGAAGGAAAGACTAGACTGCGTCGGAGTGCAGATTGACATCCGAAATCAACACGAAACCTACTAGAAGACGCCAAAAAGGAAAGTGCAATTTCCTCTTCGCTGCAATCGTATAGGCTTTTCCATCAAAACAGAAGGATGTCAAAATGCCTCCTCTCCGGACTGTTGCAAACGAATTCCGCTTCCACTTCCGCCACACTAGCGCGGGTTGCCCACAACAGCAGAGCTAACAACGTGGGGACGTCCAGTGAGTCCTCATTGGAAAGGTCTGTAGGCTCTGATCGCTGCAGCTTGCCAGGGCAGCTGGGTGGCTTTAAGGAGTCTGAAAGAGGTTTACACCGAGGGTAAGGATAGCCAGAAGACTGATGAATATTGAACCACCCATCATTATCCCTCAAAACTCTTTGATCTAGGTTGAGCAACATAAGAGATATCGGTGCTTAAAATGGCCTTCCGCCTTTTCGCTCTCAACTCGTTCGCCAGAGAGAGCCAATAAAAAAAAAGATTAGGAGTCATAGGATGACGCTCCAACCACAAATACGTCACCACTGTGCACTTCTGGTGGCCACGATGGCACGCTCGCTTCTCAGCGCTCGCCTTAATTGTTTGCGCTACCTACGCACCTCTGGCATCGACGTCTCTGGCTACGAACTTTGCTGCTGTAGTGTCGTCATGAACCAGAGCTCGAGCAGCGACAATTATGGATCAGTGCCGAGATGGGCTTGGAGACTTACGATCGCAGCGATAAAAGCGGCTCGTCGGCTGGATCGCTCGGCTCTCCCGACGACGACGGTGGCGATGTTTTTGAGAGGTAAGAGATCTTTCCGGAAAATCGGGTAACGATACTCCGCGTATTCATAGTTATATAAAGTCTATAAGGCGGAAATATGGTAACCAATATCAAGCGCGAGCGCTTACATATGTTTCTTGCTTTCTTCGGCGATATTTGAAGCTGTCGCCGTTTTAACTACATGTTCTAGACATATCCATTCAACGCTGATGCAGGTGCAGTTGCGGCTTCTGCGGCAGAATGCGTACACCGCTGGAGCAGCTGCGTTACCGCGACGCTGCGGCAGTTGTTGCCGAAATCGAGGATGGTTGCGTGACCCTGTGTAACGCATTTGAGAGTGTGTGCTGCACCCCTTAAGGTCCCAGGGCCCGGTATTGGGCGATGGGAAAGAACGGTGTCAACGTGGAAGAAGACGTGGAGAAGCATAGCTAATTCAGAAGTGTCTGGCAACCGAAACGCAGCTATATGCTCCCCCATAATCCCTGAGTGTTCTTCTCTCTCTCTTTCTCTCTACCATGCATTCACGAACTGGATATATAGGACGCGGGCGAGAGGCAACGCGGTAATGCTGCCAGTATTCCTCGCCTCCCGGATTTGTCGCAAATTAGCATCAGCCAGCCCTTACAAATATTTATTTAGACAGTCTAAAGAATGTTCATTCACATTTGTCTCTATATTCTATAGACTTTCTATAGGCGAATCTTAAAGACTGCTTTACAGGCAACACAAATTCTACAGACAGTCCTTAGACAATCTATAGATTTATGGGCATACATTTTAGTAGACCTTTTTTTATAGACAGCTTACCGACTATGAATTGACAAAAGAAAATATCGACCGGAAGGCAACAGAGTCTATAACAACTCTATACACAGCTTATAGACCATTTTCATAAGGGCTATGTTGGCTTTCGGTTCCAAGCTCTGTAAATGCAGGTATCGGTCACCGGTGTTATGGTATTGATATTATCCGTTAGCTGTGTATTACTTCTCATTTCCTGATTAGTGCTGCCATTAGTTGATGTCTGTCATGAAATGTTTTGATACTGCTGGCAGGAGGCAAGGCTTGAGCGAGGTAGCAGAAGCAAGATTACATTGCCCATCAGAGGGCCTACTGATAGATGTGGTTGATGCATTTAATGTTCTGTACATGACTTTCTGTGTGTAGTTAGCATCGTGTGTATGTCCCTTTAATTCTTCTAACCAATGTAATGATTTCACAACATGCAGCACAAAGTGCAACTTGTGCTTGCCGGAACAAGAGTGAATCGAGTTTGGATATAATGATGTCATGAGTTGTCAAAGGTAGCAGCAATGAAGTTGCCTGCGTAGTGTGTTCAAATAAGACGTGTGACAGAATTTACGCCATTTTTTATTAGGCAGGCACACAGTAGGCATCTTTCTTTTTACATCTGCTCTCTACTTTCCTTCTTCATGCGTGTCACCATCATGATTTGTTCATTGCCGGCTCTGTTTGGCCCGAAGTATGTTCCTCTATACCCGTAACACTTCTCTAATGAGTACAGTCCTAATATTGGTCGTCAGGCCAGTTTCGCAGTGTTCCACAATTGCTGAGAACGTACTGTATGAACTTCACTAGGGACGTCAAAAATTTTTTCCGCAGTTTAAATGACTTGCATTCCTTGCTCAGAAGAGGCATCAATTTTTAACCTCTGGTCTATAAAAAATACCTATTGTCCTCTAGAATTCTGCACTATCTGTTGCCTAGTAATATATACTCATAAGGTTCTTCAACAATCTTAGTGTCGCCACTGCTACGGCCCAGGTAATCGTCATCAGCAGCTAATCCCTCCTAAAAAAAGCAGGTGGCACGCTAAAATATGCAAGTATAGTGCATATGTTGACGTTGTTAAGAGGCACCGCATCGGACTCGCGCGCTACTATAGAGCGATATCAAGCCTCCAATATATTTTATTTAAGGCATGCAACCACCCACGCAGGAGCTGACGTCACAGCCGTGCGGCCACTATTCGGTGTTTCAAGCTGCCCATTCATGTGCCGGTCTGCCCTGCACTTTCCCTAGGCCGCTCAACCTACTCTGTGTCTTATCTCGAAGGCACCTCTCCAAATGAATGAATTTGTGTTCACTTTGGAGAAGTGTAACTGCACGTGAAGTGAAAATAAACAGCATTCCATTGCAAATCTGTTATCATGCGTTCATCTGAAATCTTAAGAGCGCGAGCAGTTCCGCACTGGCTAGTAAAGAAAGACACATGCATTTGTCTAAAAGCTGAATACTAAGGCAAGCTGAATAGGCTGGAATTACTGAGCAGGAAGATCAGATGCAGAACAGGTGCTACCCTTTTCTTATAGATGCTAATGAGACTTTCTTGTAGATAAAAAAAGGCTCCTCTATTGCTTACAGTTTTATCAGGCGTAAAATATCAGAACTGTCAGTTCTTTCCTTTGGTGCAGTTAACTTCATGACCATCAGGTGTTCAGCACATATTGTAACGTGTGCCATGTGTAAGAGACAGGGGACCGTAAGCACGGAAATAGACAGAATGGTGTGCCTTGAGGACGCCATATCATCGGGAGTACCCTGCTTTCACCTTATGCTATGAAACAACTATCCATAGCACAGGAATGTTGGAAAGATAATTTCTGTTTGTCTGTAAGGCAGGTATCGTGTTAAAAATGCCAATATGTAGAAAAATTACACATTAAACAGTAACTGATACCAATTAACCAGCTAAGACACAGCTCATGTCGTGTGGCAGCCGAGTGGGGCTACAACATGCTGCAGCTCTCAGCTGGAAGGTATATTTTCCAGTGCCTGCGCTGCACGACTTTCTGCCTCGCCTGTGGGAGGGCTTGCCACTGAACCTACATGGGCAACTTGTACTTAGTCACAAAGCAAAATATGTTTTTTTAATGCATTCCTTGCGTAGTAAACAAACTGCAGGTCATAATAATGAAAATGATATGAAAATTGGTTTTTTGCGGAAAGGAAATGGCGCAGTATCTGTCTCACATATCGGCGGACACCTGGACCGCGCCGTAAGGAAAGGGATAAACGAGGGAGTGAAAGAAGAAAGGAAAAAAGAGGTGCCGTAGTCGAGGGCTCCGGAGTAATTCCGACCACCTGGGGATCTTTAACGTGCACTGACATCGCACAGCACAAGGGCGCCTTAACGTTTCGCCTCCATCGAAATGCAGGCGCCGCGGTCGGGTTCGAACCCTGAAACTCCGGATCAGTAGTCGAGCGCCCTAACCACTGAGCCACCGCGGCGGATTCAGGTCATAACAGTATAATAGAAATCAAAGAACAGTCGAAACGAGGAGACTTGGAAATGCAAGAATAAATTGTCCTCTTGGTGTGTTGTTGTTCATTGTCTTCTTTTTACGAAGAACTGTCGCAAATTCATTAGTTGTATAGGTGAATATATCTGCAATGTGCTGAAGCTTGTTGTGCGTAACTATGCTTTACAGAAACAACATTTTCGGTCCACTGAATACTAAAAACTAAGTTCCGACCAGTGATCACGTGGAGTGTTCTCGGAGCTCGCTGCCCACGTGTCATTTGGAGCATACACAAAAGTGCGTGTCTCCCGAGGGGATGCACAGAATGGCGGCGTATATGTAATTCATCAACGTCTTAACATCGCCGCTAAGACGGACGAAGACCCCTTAGCATTGTTAACCGCCAGTCCCCTGCCGGTTCCAAGAAGGCACGCGTGGCGCGTACGAACTCTGGCAGTCGACAGGCGGCGCCGTTCGATTAGGTCCTGCGTTCCCACGCAAGCGGATCCGCATACCATACAGCGCAAACAAGCGGGCCTGCAGAGAGGTGTTCGAGGGGCCCACTCGTTCACCAAAATTCATTGCTTCACGTCGCAGTGTCGATGTGCTCGTTCCTTGTCTTGCGCGTCGCCATTTGCCGCTTCGCCGTCAATGGCGTAACGTCTACCGGCAACAAGCGCGATCAGCCAAGAACACCTTAGCTTTAACCGAGTACTTCGGTCGATAAGTAAGGTGTTCGAGTGCTGCTCCTCCGTGTGAGGCACGTTCGTTTCACTAACAGTTTGTATTTTATGAGTGACTTTACTACTGTAACTTACAGTTTGCTTTTATATATTGTTTCAAATATATTTTTTCGTCTTAATCACCTGCATAGTAGCCTATCGCTTTCTCACCGCCGGATCCCTACGCTTGGAAAGGTCTGAACCCCTCCGAAGGAAGGAAACGAACCGATCTTTAAACTTACTGACGCCGTCAAGACCGCTTTCGGCACTCTTCAAAAAGGAGCAAGCAACACCTTGGGCAGAGCAGCAGCCAAAGGACGATTGTGCAAGCCACATTCGAGGACGAATAGCCAAGGTGGAGAATTTGGGCTCTGGGCCACAACCTGCGGTTATGCTGGTGCCGGTTGAGTGCGATTTCTCGCCTCTGGTCGACGTTGGTTTGGCTTGAGTTAGAGACTTTCAAGGAGCAGGCATTCAAGACGCTAGAAATGCACGCGGTGACGAGCTTGACTTCTTTTCGTCGGCGCCTCGAATTGGAATTCGAGTGGAAGAAGCTCGACATCCTGCGGCTGGAAAAAGATAATTAAGGCGCTCAAGTGTCAGTACGCAGGCGGTGGGCAGGCTTGCACTGCGCCCGAATGAAAGGAGGAGTGGTGGTAAGACCTAAGCGCCGTTGCCGTGAGCTCACCGTAGGCGACAACTTGTCTCCTCCCGAAACGGAGGCACACAGTGAGAAGCGGCAGAAAACTAGCAGCTCATCTCAAGAAAGAGCAGCGGCTCACAGCGCAAGGCCGCAGGTGCATTCAGAGAACCTAGTGCAAGGGGAGGGACACAGAAAGAGGCCGTGAGGGCACTCTAGGCACAAAATGGAGGCTGCGGGCAGACCGGCGCTGCTTCCGCAACTAAGCGTCAGGGAAGATCTCCCTAGCGTGGTAGCGAGCGACCCCTCCCGGCATTGAATGAATGCGGAAGGCCAGGACGAGTGAAAAGTTGGAAAACTCGAGATTGATTGCAACGTTGTGACGTCATGAAATGCGAGAAAATCTGAAATACTTACAGTGGTACCCGGGTTCAAACCCTAACGCGGCGCCCGCGTTTCGATGGAGGCGAAACGCTATAGGTGCCCGTGTGCTGTGCGATGTAAGTGCACGTTAATGATCACCAAATGGTGGAAATTTTTCCGGAGACCTCCACTACGGCACCTCTTTCTTCCTTTCGTCTTTCACTCTCTCCTTTATCCCATCCCTTACGCGTGGTTTCCGGTGCCCACCGAGACATATGTGAGACAGTTACTGCTTCATTTCCTTTCATGAAAAAACGCTTTACATTTTCAGTTTTACCAGTAGCAGTCAGTGCTAGTACTTATAACTGCATCAACTGGAAGGGAATAGAATTGAATTTAAATGGCATTGAAATAATTTTCTAATGCTTTCGCATTACTCACTCGTATAGTCAGTAGGTGCCCCCAGCAGTTTCTTTGTTCTTCTGAAAATTTTGCTGTGTTATGTGCATCACATATTTTCCTTCCCTTCGCTATCGCTTGTTCCATGCGAGTGATAGAGGCCTGCCGCTTTACCTCTCCCTCGAAACAACTCTTTTTATTTCAACAATCGGCACGACTTAGAATGCACCCACCTCTGTATGTCTTTTTCGTGTCCGCCTTTATGCGCTGCATGCCGCCGACACTGGATGCTATCCATTGTTTCTCTCGATATTGGGGAAACGAGAGCGGCGCGTTTTTTGGGAAACAAAAGGTGGAAGTGATTAACGCGCTATGATACCTCCTTAGTAGACTTGCTGGCTCATCGCAATTCCCTGTTCACGTTGAAGTCTAACCGAAAATAAGAAAAGGAGGATTCGTAATACTTATTCGTACGCTGAACACATAGGCCTCTTGCAGGAGAAACTCTGCTCTGAGGCGTGATAACGTAAATTTAAACGCGATGAAGACACTGATTTTACACGGCGAAGGATCAATATGTCGAAGTTGAAATTCAAGGTGCTTTTTTTTTCTAAGTGTTCTTGAATGGCTACAAGCTGGTATATTATTTATTGCGTTGGTAGTATAGTTCTCTCTCAGCTAAGAGTCTGCTGTTTGTCTGCGAGTGTGAAGCCCCCACGGCAGCTCCCCAAACAGATCTGAGCAGATAGGGGCATATTCCGGGGACTCTCCTGACAGAGAAGGTGACTTCTACCGAGGTCCTCCTCGTGGGTGCAACTCAGGGCAGCCGTCGGTAAAAATCCTACTGGCTGGCTACCATTGTATAAAGAAGGATTGAACGACAACTGTTGAGGCATTTTTATTTGACGACTGGTGGAGGTAAAAAAATTCCGACTAACGTGCATATATGTTAAGTCACAGAGGACTCTTGTTAGTCTTCCACGTTTACTTTTTTTTGAGTACAGGTCGTCTCCAGTCCGACATTCAATGCACGCGGCGACAACATCCGTGAGGCTGCCTCTCCTCAGGAGGCGCGTTTCTGAGTAGATGGCTTAGATAAATGGCAATACATTCCTAATGTTTGGCCATGCTCTCGCTCCTTCTTTTACACTAACCGCTATCTGTGCGGTTCCCGCGGAAGCCACACTCCAGCTGCACATTCCTAAGCTCTCGCCCTAACCTCCTCCTACCACATTTTCTACCCTTCTGGTGGCTTTCGCGGGAGCCACCTGCAGGTTGCGCATTCCACTCTTCGCGCTTAACCCATCTGCTTCCGCAGCAACCATCCTGAACTTCCTCATTCCACAGTAGCAACCACTGGGGTGGCTTCAGAGTTAACCCTTCTCCGGTTTCACATTCTTACAATAGAACTGTTTGCTATGAGGCAGCCGCACGTCGTACCTGAAAACGCCAGCTTCCCGTTGAAAGCAACACGGTGAATAATTTGTGCAAAGAAGTTAGAAGCCGCGTTAAGAGGAGCAGTGGCATTGCACTGTTCGGTTTAAGCTTGATAGAAAAGCACGTAGGGTACATGGTATTTCGGTTATGACGGATCATGTTCTAGACGTTAGCTTGCTAATGTAGTCATCTGCATAGGATCACGTAAAATCCCGATGTACTTCTCCTTTTTCAGAGCCCTTCAGCGGCAAGGCAAGCCACTTTGGATCAGTAACAGTCAAGAGGGTTACAAATAATGCCACGCGGTCTTGATTATGGAGGAGCGAATGGAGGGTTGCATCCTGGCTCGATGCTAGCGTTGCGCGTGACACTGCTGACTTTGTTATTATAGAAAGAAGGGCAACCCTTGATCGAGAGTCAGTCAGTCAGTCAGAAAAAACTTTATTTCCCACCGATATAGGAGACACGCCTACCTTCCCAGCTCAGGTACGCAGACCCGGGAGGGAGTAGGGGGCTCCGCGACTAGAAGCATGTGTGGTGAACCTCTTGGTTCTTCGAGGCCTCGGTCGCCAGGCGGATAGCTTCGAGTTGGTCTTCGAGTTTTGAGCTTCGAAGGAGAGACTCCCAAGCTTCCTCATTAGGAATGTTTACGGCAGCCCCAGGTGAGTAGGGGCATTGCCAGATGATGTGGTTTAGTGTCCCTCTCTGGTCGCATTGTTTACATCTGTCGTGTTCTCTTGCGTCTATGTTAAGGAGGTATAGCCAGTGTGGGTTCGGATAGTTGCCCGCCTGGAGTCTTCTCAGACACCTGGCTTGTTCGCTGTCCAGTTGTGTGTGCGATGTGGCGTAGGATATTCTACCCAGTTTATAGTAGTCTCAAATGTCTCTGAAGGTGGTCAGCCGCTCCTCGTGTACTGGGTCGTCGAGCCGCTCTGCGCTCGCCCGGTAGTAGACGTCTCGAGCGAGCGCGTGTGCGGCTTCATTCCCCGGTGCCGATTCGTGGCCAGGAGTCCAAATAATTCTGACCTTACGGGAATTCTCCCTGGATTCAAGTATTTTCTTCGCTTCTGCCGCCACACTTCCTTTGGCGAGGTTCGAGATGGCCGTCTTGCTGTCGCTAATTATGGTGTTGGCTTGCGTCCCGACACACGCGAGTGCAATAGCCACTTCCTCTGCGGTGTCAGCATTTCTTGTTTTGATCGATGCTGTAATTAACGGGATGCCTGCCCCATCTACCACCGCGGCGACCGCGGCCCCAGATTTTCCGGTGGCTGCGTCCGTGTATGCCACTGTTTCCGGTGGTTTCGAGTCCATTTCTCTAGCTATGGCCTTGGCTCTGCTTTCTCTTCTTTCCTTGTGGTGAATTAGGCTCAAGTTTTTTGGCATCGAGAGAGTGGTCTTCGTGTTCACACTATTGTGGCATTGATTAACAAATTCTCACTGGTCTTCCGGGCAAAGCATAGGAAAAAAGAACCCTCTCTGTGGGGCCGAAAAAACGAAGATCCTTCTACCAAAGTAACGTCCAGCAGCAATAGATATAGACCTGCGCAGCATTCCCACAATTAGGATAGCAGTTTGAATTTTCTGAAGAGACATGCAAAATGCGAAGCACCAGCTATATGGTGTCAAGCAAGGCCTTCGGTGAAGAAGTAAACACGAGGTAGTTGAAACAGTCCTATTATGTAAAATTGAGCATTCTCTCCCGCTTCTTGATTAAATGTGACACTCGTAAACTGTCCTAACCATGTAGACTATATTTTTTTTATTCTTTCGGACCCTGCTATAAAACACTTTGTTGCAGACTAGGCCTGATGATATCGGTTAATATAAGGGCTCGCAATAAGTGGTGTATTGATGTTAATGTGAAATTGAAGTAAAAGCGGGTGTGAATGATTTTTTACATTCCATTTTGAGCTTAGGATGTGAAGAGAATAACCTAATTATATAGAGTACTTTGGAGCGCAGTTGTCGATGGACGAATAGGGTTCGCACGTGTAAGTACGAGAGGTGCCTCTTGGGAGTTGTGCCTTCCTTTCGTCTTCCTCCCTCCTAAGCCCTTCCTTTTTAGCGCGATAGCGCTATATGTCTCGATATCTAAAAGCCATCCTGTCTGCGGATGAAGCCACTTCCTGCCAGGTGCCATCTGCCACGGTTGGCTGGCTGCGTACGCGAGCACTACGTTAGTCACCAGCGAAAAAGCCGTTGTGCGTCCTGGTGAAGCCTGGTGGTGTCTTTGTGTAGTAGAAAAACCGGCTTAGCAGCGGCTGTAGCCACGTGTGATTGACGAAACACGTGCACGCCAGCTGCAGCGACGTAAGACGGAAGGCATCGCGCCGGCTGCAGCCTATTGGAAGGCAAACTGGTTTCGCGGCACGGAAATCAGAGGTCACATACAGATTAGATTATCCTAACTTTGGCATTTGCGAAACAACCACTGTTTGAGCAAATATATCAGGGAACTGCGGAATGCCCGTTTTGACATAAGTACAGCATTACCTAAAGGAGAGACGTGTTGTGCATGTTAAGAAAACGCATCATTCAGAATAAAAAATCAAGAAATCAGGATGGTCTCGACATGAGCACCATATGAAAAATTTTCATGGAAATGTGGAATAGGCTACAAAAGGCATCACCACATAAAATTGAGGCCTGTGTACTGTAGGCTCTGGTTACATTACATTTTTCAGAACAAATTATGAAATGGGCCGAAGGAGAAAAAAGCCGAAACCGGAAGCGGCATAAGGCTTAGAGGTCGCTTCTAGGCGGCATTACAAACATTTATGCTTCATGAAAAGGTCAGTGCGTCGCTTGGAAATTGCAGAAGGTGTCGTCGAAATTTCTCCTTTCTTTGTGACCGCACTAAATGTTATTGATGGGGCGTCCTGCATATTTTTTAATCCTTACCTCAAGCGAACGAGACAAGATGGCGAATCTCGACTCCGACTACACGAACCCCTGCTACACCGTTTATTACCTGCTGTTGCCACAACGCAGACTTGCAGTGAAGCCATTCAGGATAATGTCTGGATCACTGGTCAGAAATAACGTGAACGGTACTCAAACATTGCGCCCAGCTATGGCTTCTGAAGATGATGAACAGGACGGCGTCACGATAGCCGACTCAGCGCCACGAAATTGAGCGACGCTTTCTGTCGTTTGTCCATGCTCCATTTCTGCTTCCCTTATTTCTGTAGCTGAATCAAGAATAAAGGGCTCTTTTTATGATCTATTCGTGGCCGGCCATCGTTACCTCATCGGAGTTAATTTCTTCACATAGTTGATAGGGGCGCCACAATCCTGTTTTGAAGTTGAGCTCCAGATAGGGGCTATTTCGAGCAAAAATGACGCATTTCAAGAACAACTACCGGATTTTACGTGTTGGAGATATTTCCCAAGCTCAAATTGTTTCCTATATAGAGCTGTTCCTTTCATGTCAAATGCGAGTGACAAAATTTAAGCACCGTTTTCCAGTCGTGGGATGGGATTGACTCCAGCAGAAAAAAAGAAACCTTTCACATTAATGAAATGTACATCACAGTATCCGTATTTTTGACAAGATGAGGCCTCCTCCGGGGAGTGGCGAAAGTTCGTCTGCTGCTTGTTGAAGAAAAAACGCACTAAGAAAACGCAGGCGCAATCCAGCTCCACGAGTAGACAGCTGCGCCTGCGATGTGGCAGGTGTGTGCTTGACAACTGCTGCCATCTGTCGCAAGCGCCTCTCACTAACGTGAACTGCGCATATGCAGTATTAGCTGGCGGTTTTATTTTCAAAAAGTTGATATGGAGGAGAAGAGGCGCGCGCGTACAGATCGGTCTTGTGAAAACGGCGGATTCCATTAATATGGGATTTAATGATGTATATAATAGGCTGCGTAGTTGATGACCCTGGAGTAGCACGCATCATCCTACTCTTCAACGCTCCGACTATAACTTCAACTCCTAACCATGTTCACAAAGTAAAGATGCACCCGCGCTCTTTACTGATATACAGGAGCTTCGCCGCGACCTTTCCGCGCAATCTTTACTTCAGCGGAGGGGTCACCGAATCTAGATAACACTGGGCAAACTATGAGCGCCGCGGTTAGGCCGGCCCCCAAACTTCGCGAAGCTGTTGAAGTTTCCGGATGGACCGAGCTAGATAACTGGTGAGAAAAATAAGCTGCCGTTCTCTACCCCATCCAAGTAGCTGAAGTACAGTTGGTCATGGTGCATTTCTATCCAGGTTGCTCAGCACACATCGATCGCACCTTTTTACTCGGACTGGCAACACATACGAGATGGTTCCTAAACTTTTTCTCGGTACGGAATATATCTTTTTTATTTTGTACGTAAGTGTTAGGTTATGTTAAAAGAATCTGTGAATGGAAAATGAAGATTGTTCTCTACTTTTTCTATATAATAGTCCTGAAGTCAGATATCTGTGTTTCACTTTATTTTTTAATGAGGAAGGCCGTAATACTAAAGCTACCGTGGACTGCAAGAAAAAGTGAGCATGCAAGCTTTACCTTCAAAAGGATATAAATGTAATATTTTAGCTTAATACATATAGTAATTCCTTTTTGCCATCTGCTTTCTATTTGGCGTTAGTCTACGCAAAGCTGCTTTGTAGGCCTGATCTGGAATCTTGGTTGAGTCCTTTCGGTTTGTTATGAGCGCTGTTAAGTTGTTATGTTGCTGCTATACTGCTTTGTTAGGTAAGATGTTTTGTAATTTTTTGGTCATAAGCTCTGCAGACCGTGCCATCCTCTTCCAGTTGTGTTTCGCGCAAGCACCGCGCCTGCATGTCTGCAACAAAAAAAGAATAATGAGCAAGTTGTTAATGGGCAAGACTGTAACCGGAGGAAATGTGCTGAAATTTATGTGTGAACATAAAAATATTTTTACATCACAGAGACTGTGTGCTCGTCATGGGCTGTGAGGAACGTCGCAGAGAAGGACTCCAGGTTATTAATACTGCCTGAGGTTCTTAAACGTGCTCTAATATCGCACAGCACACGGGCGTTTGCGGTTGTAGACTCCACAGAAATGCGGCTGCCGAGGTCGCAGCCTGGAATCCGCAGCGGATCGCCAAAGCCAGTGAGCTTTTCATCAAGAACAGTTTTAGAGGTCGCTTGTTGTGTATTAACGGATCTTGATATGACACTTTTAGACAGTAGTATGCAGGTAGTGGGCATCTTTAAAGAGAGCGTGCTGAGGCACAGAATATCTGCCATCAGGACAGATCAAGGCCATAGAATATTGCTATCGGACATACGCATGTTTGCTGTTCTTGGTAATGTCCTACTCAGTAAAGTTACAAGGATTTTGCAGGATCAGTGACAGACAGAATTGTTCCAGCAAGATCAATCTGCTGGGATAAAGTGGTCAAAAACACAAGCGGTTTACGCCTATTAACCTGTTATGCTCCTCTTTCCGGGCCTTTGCCCATCACGCATGCGTATGCTTCCTTGTATGGCTCGTTTTTCACATATAAAAACTTGGAGTGCAAGCTCATGCTCGCTGCATCAAGGACGGCACCTTCTTTGTGGGCACATTTCGAAAGAGGAGTTTTGCTATGCTAGACGGTGCCGGTCGTCACGTCCACTCCGTCGACAGGCATGCCGTCAACAAAACGCACTCGTTCGATTAGTATGTACTAAACTTATACTCGATGTGGGCACATGGAATGAAGGCTGTGGTGTTCTAGGAATGTGCTCTCTAGACAATAAAAATTATGGTCTTGTGAGGAAAGCAGGCGTCGGTCATACCGAGGGGGGGGGGGGGGGGGGGGGGGGGAAGAGGGGGGAGATTTTAAGGGCATACCTTTTGTGGTCATAGAACCTACACAGGTAGCCTTGGGTGTGTGGGTTTTTTTTAGGGACTGTGATGAGAAGGAAAAAAATGGATGAGATAGATCTTTGAGCGTCCTTCTTTCCCAAGTAGATAGCGATGGTCTGCGTGTATATGTTTATCATTAGCTCTCTTGCCTTGCTATGCCTATTGCAGCATAATCGGTTTTACAGCGAGGGCTGTATTTATTTATTTATTTATACATACTGCTAATCCCATTTGGGATTGTTGCAGGAGGGCAAAATAGGGTTAGTAATAAGAGTTCAGAAAATACATCATTTTGGTGACGATCTTAAAATAGACAACTAATAGTAAGGGTAAAGCAAAGGCAGTGGAATTAACTATGGAAATAGAACCAAAAATACAACAACGCAGAATAACAATACAACGAACTGTATCATAACCATATCGAAACAAGGCAAATTAATCTTACAATAGGCGTCATGACAGAAGTTACATCGCAATAGTTCCGAAAACAATAAATACTGGTAGTCTTTGTATACCTGAACAAAGTTAACATTAAAAAGGCACACAGATAGGAAGCAATATTAGCAACACAGAAAACACACACACAAAAATATTTGCTAATTAAGTACCGAGCTCTCGATAGCAGCGCTGAACTTTCCTAACGATGAGCTGCTAGTTATTGAAGGGTTTAGACTGTTCCATTCACGAGTGGCAAACGGAAAAAATGAGTACTTGAAGCAGTCAGTATGGAAAGGGAACTCGTTAAGTGTATTAGAATGTTTGTGACGCATCGATCTTGCTTTAGAAAAGGAAATACATTTAGTAACGTCAAGTTTTAATCGCTGGTGAACTATTTGATACATCATCTTGTGTCGCGCGAGTTTACTACGTATTTGGAGTGTTTGCATCCCCTCACGTTTCATTATTTCTGTCGGTGAGTCAGTTGTTTGGTATTTGTTAAATATAAATCTGACAGCTTTTCTTTGAACTGCTTCGAGTTTGGCAATATTTGTCTACAAGGTGCAGCGATACATGGGAGCTCCCCTGTGAAACTTCAACATGGATCGTCAGAATTAGCCCCGCAGTTAATATCACATGATGCGGAGCCGCCGCCACTGCGCCTGCAAGGAGTTCTACCGCACTTGCGGTGCTAAGCACCAGTCGGCGGTATCCTGGTAACAGTGTAGTGGCGCCCCAGTAGATAACGCCAGGAAGCCAGCACCAGCAGTTGCAGGAAACTAGTGTTGAGCAGAGTGTGTGCGTGAATATCTATACGAGGGAAGAAAATGACGATTCGCGGGCCTATTGACAAACACCAAAGGTTCTCAGATGGTTGCATTGAAATTGTTCCGGAGCTGTCTACTTCGGCATATATTCTTTCTCAACACTATTCCCATCCCTTGCACCCCGCTGCGGTTGAAGTGTCCAGTGAGATGTGAGACCGTTTCTGGTCTATATTTTTATTTCAAAACCAATATTTTTGACCAAACGTGCTACTATCACTTCATTGTGCGGAATGAAAACTGTTGAGAGAATTAAGAGGCTAGAAAGAGGGATCGGACACACGTCGAAGCCATCAGCCAGATGACGCCGCGTTCGCTTCGTTGGATGGGGAGGAGTTGAGGATGAGCTCTTGAATTCACACATTTCCTACTGTAATTTTTATGAGGTCTCCCCATCGCTATTTTAGACTGATACCTTTTTTTACCAGGATTCCGTATTCATTTGCATGCATGTTATTTCGTAGGTTATGGCAAGCTGTCTCTAACGTATAATTGCGCTTAGGTTGTGTTTGGGGTGGGCCACAATAGAGGTATAAAACCGCTGAGCAGGAAAATGTCACCTCTTTACTTGTATTATTCTACACTTGGTCTGTGCTGAATGCGGGCCTTAGAATGGGTGAACTCATGGAAAAGTGGTGAAAAGGGGGTGAGTGGGTGGGAGGGGGCTTTGAGCAATGGCTCTACAATAGCTTACACCTAAATCAGAAGAGAGAAAGCGAGCCTGGAAAATTCATAAGAACCGTGACTTCACTCGACGAAATGTTGAAAATAAAAATATACACTCACCTTTCCTGGTGCGCATTTTAACCCTTCTGCCATGCTGTGAAACCGACAAAAGGGACCATAGTCTACGTCCTTCCAGCAGCATTCAATCTGGCATCGCAAGTGCAGTTTTGCATTTTTCTGTGTGGAGCGAAATATAACGCCATATATAACGAATTATAAGCAGCGCAATAAAGCAGCTTGATGAAAATATTGCAACGCGCTTTGTATCGACGACAAAGCGGAGGAAATGGGAAGCGTGCAGGAACCACGCTCCCGCGCATAGGCGATGCCCTCGACTGTCTTAACTCCGCCTCATACTTTACCTCGATTTATTTGAGGTCAGGGTACTGGCAAATACTAATGTGCCCGAACGACAAAGAAAAGACACCATTTGCCACACCCGACGGACGGCATGAGTTTAACGTTATGCCTTTCGCATTATGCAATGCACCTGCCACATTTGAAATATTTATGGACCCTATTTTGCGCAGTCGTGACAGATTTGTTCGTGTTACTTGGATAATGTTGTGATCTATGGGAAGATATTTAGCGAACATAAAAGGCGCGTTGCTATCATTCTCAACGGTATTGAAAGAAAGGGCCTTGTCTTAAATCTAAGAAGTGCCACTTTGGCGAACGCCAAACAATTGGGCTCGGTCACTTGGTTGATAAGGAGGATGTCTGATCCCCAGAAAGTTGAGGCTGTCACCAACTTCGCAGCGCCGCAGCCAGTCAATGAACTTCGCAGCTTTTTAGGGCTATGCTCGTATTTCCGCCGTTTTGTTCCGCGGTTTGCCGACGTCCCCTCTCTTCTCACTTCCCTCTTACAACAAGACATGCCACTCAAGCGGACCCCTGACTGTGAGTCTGAATTCTGCCATCTGATATTTCTCCTGACATCGGGCCCTATCTTGCGCCATTTCTGCCTTTCTGCTACAATTGAAGTTCATGCCAACACCAGTGGTGTCGGAGTTGGCGCTGTGCTCATCCATCGCCACGGCGGAGATCAGCATGGGATAGCTATGGACGCCGGTCGTTGAGCAAGTCGGAACGGAACTACAAAGTTATTCAGCAAGGGCGTGGCGCGGTAGTTCTTGCTGTGAAACTTTTTCGTTCCTACCTATATGGCAAAACTTTCACCATCGTCACCGACCATCATTCGCTCTGTTGGCTCGTGAATCTCCGCGACCCATGCGGCCGGCTTGCACGTTTATTCAAGAAGCGCACCAAAAGAACGACCACAAACAGAACAAAAGCCTTTTTGCGCTTTATTTTTTTCATGACGCTATGCCAACTACCTGAACTTTCGATTCTACATCTGTACCATAATTACTAAGAAGAATACATACACGTGCTGGCTTGGCACTGGCTTCACCCAGATGAAGCAGCTTGCAAAACTGTCTGCGCGTCATGTTCTGGCCAGGGTACGAGTCACTTGAGTAGCAGGCTTCTCTGCTCACGTTAATGCAAGACCGTGACAAATTCCTGCGCAAAGTCGAGATAACCATTTGCACTGCAGTATCCTGCACATTGGAAACAAATTTGCACTCTTGAGGGCATTTTTTTTTCTATAACTCGTATCTTGATTGCTGCACAGTTGAAGAATCAGCGACTGCTTCAAAAGATGGTGATGCTGAACTGAATCGCATATTTTACCTGTAGATAAACCGTATTTGATCCTTGGAGCAGTTGGATAGCCTGTACTTTTTCCGGCCGCCATCACGGTAGCTCATTAGGTAGCCATCCTCGGAAGAACAATTCTCCGCTCCAGGGTAGCCTGGAAACTCCTTAAGGGTGCTGGTGTTATCATGGTTTGCTCCTAATCTGAAATATTGCATCAAGAAGGCTTTCATACCAGGACAGGAAAATGATTTTTAAAGTACAGAAGTATTTTGTTCCAAAAGCTAGCTGCAGGGTCATATGCACTTTGCTGGCGCTTTTGAATTCAAGGAACGTGCAGCAATTACTGCTTCTTGAGAAATTTTACACATGTAATTGCTCCTTTCATGATTGAGATTTTGATAGAGAAACCATGAGTGACACTCACGGGAAACAAATATTTCACAACCTCTTTTTTCTCTCGCGCTACTAAGCCATGGGTGACACTTTTTTCGACTGGTACGGTACAGCCAATGGTAATGTTGATGCCAGCCAGTAGCGGACGCCGGGCTAACTATCTCCAAGATGAAAGCCCTTAAAGCTTTTTAGGCAATTTGTAGACAGACTTTAGGCTATCTAAATTAAGTTTTGCAAAGTAGGCTAGACAGATCGCCTTATTAATTTAACATCTCTCCCGTAGTGTGCCCTTGATTTGCAGGGGAGCTTAAAGCGTAAATGCATATCCATAAACCACAAAAGCCGCCTGTGTGCGCCTGTAAGATGCGGTTGAGGTTATCTTGATTTTTATTTTAGATTTGGTTTTACAACGCTGGCTTCTAGTCCTTTCGAGATGACTTAGAAGTTGTTCGACGGTGGGTCAAGGTAAGTGCGAAAAATACGTCTTAAAGCTGTCTTATTACACACTACAAATTCTTGGCTGCAGAAGAAACAGCAGCAGGAGAAATTTGCTAAGACGCTCAGAGCCTCGGCTCCCCCTTCTCCATAGTTACCTATGTCGCATGGTGACCTCCGCAGTTTATGATGGCTGGTTTCATGCGCCTTTTACGTGGAAAGTGCTTCGTTAGATCCATAGTGCTGGTAGGCAGTTATCAGTTTTATAGTGAGTAGAAGCTTATACCTAGGTTGGTAGGGCGCTTCCCATCTGTAGCTGAATGTTGTGCACGTTTAAGAGAACTTTTATTTTCGGCGTTGATTTCACTCCTCGCAGGACCAGACTGAGAGGGCGAAATGCTTCGAAAAGTGGGTCTTGAAAATCACCTCATGCAGACCGAATACATTAGCCACGTCGCTCTTTGGCCCAACTGCCCTGCGCCGTTAACCTTTGTTACTCAATTATGTACGAATCAAAGAAAACAATTGATCGGTTCTACATCACTCAAGTAATGTAGCTGGATTAAAAAGACCGCGTAAAAATTTGGGCAGTGGCGCTAAAATTTCATACTTTGTCTCGTGGCTAATTAGAAACAACTAATATTTTGTTCATTTTGCGCAGCTAGTCTGAGTTTAGTGAAAGATCGAATCGAAGGTCTTAAAGAAACTCGAAAGCCCAGAGATTGAAAACAAATGTTTATCCAGCAAATTTCTTTCCATTTTCTCCTTAGCATTTGCCGGAAAATGAGAGATGAGGCGTTAATAAATGCTTGCTGTAAGTTGCACATTCGCGGCCACATTTTTAATTACATAACAAAGCTTTCTTTCACGCATGTCAAATATTTTGACCGGAAAGGGGTGGTCGTTGAGAACATGTTGACACCAAACATTATAGACAATCTGTATAAAGAAATGAGCCATATTGTGCAGATTACCAAAATGATTCATTTGCATAAGCACACATCCCATGATACCCGGAAGCGCTTGTCGAGACATCTGGAAAAAACGAGTGCGACTTTTGAGGTCTTGTAAACTTTTCAATGACAGCACACGTATTAGGAACAGACACATGTGTGTCCTGAGTTGCGTAGCCCCTAGTACGGCCACTGGTCATAGCAATATACAGCGGGCAGAGTTAAGGTATAGCAGGGGGCTGTGTTCAGGTCATATAAGGAAGCAGAAATAAATAACCTCTGCCTGGCCCGCTATGTGTAGAGGAATTGAGTTAAGGTAGGGTGGCGAGCCAGCACCTTAGTTGGTTACCCTTCTTTGCCATTAAGTGTGATCGTCGTCCAGTGGCAATAGTTAGGATATAACAGTTGCGGTCCTGGACTCCTAGATACTAATTTACATTTCCGGTCGCCTACATTCTGTTCCTCGAACTCATCAGCCCTTAAGAGAGGTATCAGCGTTGCTACATGAGGAAGCATTAATGTTTTGCATGTTCACGAGGCCGCAAACTGCTTGGACTGTATTCGGAGTATTTTACACGGTATCCTTTATTCGGCAATAACCGAGAGTTCTGAAGGCAATGATAGTTCGTTATTCTCCGAGGATGCTTAATTGTTAGTGTGAGTCTGCTTTGGGGCAAATTCTGCGAACATTACAGGTACAACATGCAGTAAACAACCACCCCACCTTTCCGGAGTCTAGAACGGGATTGCTATTTTTAGGCGTTTCCAAATAATCAAAAAATTTGACTTACAAATCAACTGTTATTGGATTTGATCAGCTCGAAAGAGTGACTAAAGCACTTCCGAAATTGTTTTGAACGAATCGAATGGGCTCTCATGTCCTCGAATGGTTTTCGAATAACTCGCACGAAGCTCGGATAAGGCAAGCTGTTGTGTTAATTCATGGATGCTACAAAAACTGGGTCCACTCCAATGACGCAAAGCATGTTGCTGCGATCGGTCTTCGCGGTAAACAGAATGCAGCTCAGCGTCGCGGTTCATTCTCGTGTGGCTGCATTCACAACGCTCATACATGGCCTCAGGATATGGGTGACGTTTCAGTGCTCGGGGAAGTTTAGCAAACAGTTGCCATGTGGCCCGATCTCGGAGACCATGTCTTAGAAGTATCTCACGACCCTCTCATTGACTTTGATCTGATAACTTTTAATTTTTTCGTAATGAGCAGTAAATAGGACTTTTCCTATACTTCTGTGTGATGGGGACGGAATTTTACTGGCTTAGTGCTGTGTACCTCCTAGCAGTAATACAGTGTTCAGTAGCGCCCTGGTTTGACTACCACTTCGCGTTTGCGCATGATCAGTTTTAATACCAATATTTACAATAGTATAGAATATTAGGAAAATGTTTGATTTGCATTTAACTGGGTTCCATCACTGTTCGCTGTGCACTCAATTTTGTTTAAAGCAAAACTATTTGTATTCCGTGCGTTTGGCAGCAAGCGAACACAATTTGTACTTGATTCGGTTTTGAAGGAGTAGCGTTCGCAAACCTATACTAATTTTGGTTAGGGGTATATAGTACTAACTATTTCCCTGGAAACTCTTGGAGGAGCAGGCTTCACCATCAAAGATGTATATCACTTTCATCATGAAATTCATGGAAATAAGTAGATATCAGGATCACGAAAGCAGCTCCTCAAGTTAATACAATCCGGGGGCGTTCTTATGACAAAATTAATAAACTTAATGGTTAGCTTACAAGGTAGTTAGCCAACATCGAAGCACACAGGAGTCAAAACAGGGAAGGAAAAATACAATGTTATCCAAATAAATAAAGAATTGCAAATTCTACTTGCTCAAACAACGTCAAAACGAAAAAACAAACGAAAGCCCGAAAAACTGTACTAATAGGAGGAAATATTAAGCAAGTTTTAAAGAGCGGTTAAATGCCGGCAGAATATGCCGCGATTTCATTTGTGATTGCAATGAATTGCACAGAGAGATGGCTGTAAACTATGCAGTTTACGTAATTGGTGTTGGCCTTGGGTAATGGCAGGTTATGTTCAGTAAATCTAGTGTTATCACTGGTACACAGCTTTGACTGAAAACTACTAAGAATAATATGATTAGTACATGCTTAAACGATAACTGATGCCAACCTGAGACGAAGCCGCAATGATAATACCAAAATGTTAAGACCGTAATACAAATGTTCTCTAAGAAAATGTGCTGAGTACGCACTGCTTGTGTACCATGTACAAAAGGCAGTTTATTTAGATGTAATTGTTGTTTGTGTAATGTAAAATGTTTTGAGGGCTCACATGTGTGCCATCTCGTGAGCTAGTCGCCCCACGCCATCATAAGTAGGTGGTCTATCTTCTGCCACTCCGACTTTTTCGTCTCCGCAAACGCGACCAATGAAAGCCATACCTGCAAAATAATTTTTTTGAGCAGCAAATATTTAGCTCTGCACTGTGTCCTTTTAGAGTTGTAATAAGAGAATTTCTTAGCTATTTCATTATTACATCTTTCAGTACCAACGGCACTTCCGGTCTATCTCTGCGCGGAGGTAGGTGCTAGCATGCAGCCTTTCAGACAACGAAAGAAACTCTTGAATGGGTCATAAAGCACTGCCACAGCTTATATAGGCCCAACTGCGTAATTGTGTTAGGGGAGCTATTTGGCCTTTTGGGCGTCGAGTATACATCGGCATTTTGTCTGCGTTTATAAATACGAAAGAGGGATGCTGTTGGCTTAATGCAGTAGTGTTGACTCTGTTGGCTCTGCCTATCACGATATTGGAGCCACGGGGCATCGGCTGGGCAAGCCCAATTTTGGCTTCTCTACACCTTCTACGTAGGGGTGCAAAGTACTCTTAGGTATTAGAGGAGATTCCCTGAGTCCCGAATGCTTGGATAGTTCAAACGTTGGACCGACACTGTGTTTCACATTGTATTCCTTTTTTAAAATTGAATAACCATTTATTACAATTAGCGCGATTGGAAATGTGTAGCTCTTATCTGAAATCCGTTTATATTAATGCAAGCATCAGCTAATTTAAACCTAATGGCTCCTGCTGGCATCTGTTTCCATCTGTGCATTCACTGGTGATGTTTTACAGTGTTAAGTGTTGCGATCGGCGAAGGTTCGTGCTTACTAGCACCTAACTCTTGTAAAATATAGGCAGATTTCGCGAGGTTATATCACGAGTTCACGATAGGTTAAACCAAGTATTTTCCTTGAAATTGCTCTGTCTCGGAAACTTAGAGTATAAAAAGAAGTTTCAACTTACCATCAATGTCCTTTCCAATTGTGCTATTTCCTACAAGCACTAGGTCCTCGCTAAAAGAAAGAAGACTATTGTGATTCACAGCTGGTATCAATAAAATCAATGAAAAGGATTCATAACAAATTTTTTGACCCATTCCGAATAATTATAATACACTCCTCCAATTGAAATGGGGAAGTTCCTCTTAATGCAGCGGTTTCCGGTCAATATGCCGCAAGAATCTTAAGCATCGAATTCATGGTTTTGATCGCAGTCGCTGTAGACGGAATTGGAGCCTATGTAATACGCATGCAGAGAAGGAGAATTTTTTAGGTTTTTTCACATAAAAATATTGTATAACTTGGGCAGCATTAACATATGTACAGCCAGGCATAGCTTGATAAAGGGTCCGCGATGTAATCTTAATGCGGGATTTTTTCTTTACATCCATTTCGCGCTTTCGTTTTGTAGCTCTTTTTCTGCACCTCATCGGCTTCACCGTAAGGTTTCGTTGTTATTTTATTCTGGAGTGCAGTCAATCTTTTTTTGATGCGCGGTTTTGTACTCCCTCTCACATTTAGGTTGTGCTGAATTCGAAGCTACGAAGCGTACTCAGGCGCTCCAGATCACG
This sequence comes from Amblyomma americanum, assembly GCF_052857255.1. Lineage (NCBI taxonomy): Eukaryota > Metazoa > Arthropoda > Arachnida > Ixodida > Ixodidae > Amblyomma > Amblyomma americanum. The sequence goes on along the minus strand of NC_135505.1, from coordinate 92,364,147 downwards.
CGCGAAAAAAGTTGGGCAAAATAACTTTTATATGCACGTTTCTATTGGTGACCCGCTTGTGCGTAGACAGCGTTATTAAAATTATAGACGTTTGCGAATATTCCAAATTCTCGAAGAATCAATCAAATATCCTTCTATTCTATTCGCTTAACAAAGAAATAGCGCATGTTCAAAATTATTAGAAATGAATTGAATATGTTCTCAGGTTTCCGAATAGTTTTCAGATAAGTGGCTAGAAGTTCGAGTAAGAAATGGTGTAGTTTTCTTCAACACCTGTTTCAAGAGCAAGACCCACTCCAATGCCGTACCTCACGCCGTTGTGATCGGGCTTGTGCGCATTGCAGAGTGAATGCCCTGACACGGTCCATGGTGCGGCGGAGTTCATAATTTTTATAGATTGACCACGAGATCGGCTCATACGCAGACATAGCACATACGGATCCACTACCCCTTTTGTATATTTAAGTGTGGCTCTACTTTATTAGATGTCGGAATCGACAGCAATAGTTACCTTTCTATTACGTTTGGCACGAAGATGGTTCAAGTAAGATGCTAGCTCCGTCTTGCCCACCCATAGTGGAGATCACGGTTTATTCTTTTGAGAGATGTAGATTTAACTCCGAAAGTTGTAAAAGTGTACTGCAGCGCCGCTGCTACCGTTTCGTACTCTTTCATTTAATTCGTCTTGCACGAATACTGGTAAATGTATTCCATTCATTTTAGATTCTGTTCTGCCACTATATGATTTGTATTTGATTCGGTTTTTAGCTACACTGTTCGTATTCGAAAAGTAATATACGCACCCTACGAATTTCGCAGCACCAAACCAGGAGCGCTTTTTGCTTGACGACACCCTGTCAAATATGGAGGCTCCGGATCACAAATGCAGCAAAGCATTATTGCCAAGGTTTGCTTACTGAGCCATCAATGTAAACACGCAGGTGATTTCCAAACACTGATGAGCTGGAACTTCGGGTTAGGCTTGTTGGTCACATTTCATGGCAAGGGGAGCATCGCGAACATACAAGGACGAACACGGAGGCACAGACAGACAGGCTTCAACCGCTGACTTGCCGGGTCTTTTGCGTTCATCTATTTTCGCGCTGCACTCTCTCCCCATGATTTGCATACTCATCGTTGTCATGCTGCAGCGTCACAGGTTTTGTTTCCACTGTGGACGTGCACCGTTTTGAGCGTAGGCCTTAGATGACTAAGTGGCACTTTATATATTCGTGTGCTCATAGAAGCAGGTTTACTTAATATATTGTAGTCGTCTACTATGTACAAATTCGTGACCGTTGCAGTAGTTCTTACATGGTTTTCTCTATGTCAACCATAACGTGTCTAAATTCAAAGTCACTCAATTTCAGCTCTAGAGCTTCTGCATCAGTGACATGAATGGACTCCGTTAGATAAACTACACCACCAGTGACTGACCAGGTAAAGAAAGTCACAAAGGATTCACAGAGAATACTCAGTGCGTTCCCTCTGACGCCGGATTGCCTAGAAACAGATCAGTGAATTTTCTTGCGCAAGAAGCTCAGTCACGCGGACCGTCTGTAAAAGTTTCAAATGTGGTACATTTTCAAACCAGCTGGTGTGGCGCCACTTCGCTTTTACCGGCTCTTCACCTTTCTTGTGAGACATGGAGTCTGTGACGAGAGAAAGCCGCTTTCTTGTACTCTCTGTGCACCGACTCTGCTTCCATGCTAGCGCAGCTGCACAAAAACCGTTGTGCTTTTTCAGTTATGCACTTGTGCTGTGCTTTTGTGGAGGGCATACTGCCATAGTCTCTTGATATGGCAATGTTTTTCTTGTGAGTGCGAGGCTTTTCTTGCGCATCCTGAGGAGATGAAATATCATACTGGACAGCGTCGCTCGCGTGTTGTTTCCGGGATGTATACGAGGAAAAATACGCTTGGTAGCCAGGAAATTATAGAAATTCTTAGAGGACGTTGGGCAGCTGAGGAACTAGAGTTGTGGTTTGAGCTTGATGCTCTTGCTGCATCGCTAGAGGAGCAGCGCGAATAGACGAGGACAAACACAGAAGCCCAAGAACAAGAGACATCAAGTAGGAATACGGTGACGGTAGTACAGCGTCCTTAACGACTAGCTGCAGTTGTAATTTCTGTTTCAGAGCGTACTGTGGGGTAGTGTCTCTGCTCGAGCAGGTTGCTGTTTTCGTTCCACTGACATACTTTTCTTGTAACGTCCTAACCAAGCCAGTCGGAGCGGCGTTTTCGCGTTGAAGATTTCGTCTACAAAATGCTTCAGTTTTCTGAGAATTGTATCGAACAATGCGCTGAAGCTGAAACTTGTTGTGCAAAGAACAAGCTTCAAGAAGAATGTGTTAGAGGGAGCATAGGTACCTGGTCAAGAGAACTGCCATGTCACATTTACTGAAAGCACCTCGACGTGCGTATTCTTTCATGGTATCCAATGTCGCTTCCGCATCTATGTCCGTCCCGTTATTCGTCCTAATGATGATCATATCACTCTAGAATAGTAGTAATAAATGTTGAAACATTTTAACAGGACAAAAGGAAAAAAGTGAATGTTGCACAATATGTCCGTGCGCTATTGGCCAAGAAAATTGGTTTAGAGAAGAAAACGCAGACGCCACCCAAGAAATTAATTTTTTCTCGAACACGCCTACTTCGAGAATTCTGCAATGTGAAACAGTTTGTGTTTCTGAGATTCATTATTCTCAGCATTCTACAACGACCGAGATTGGCGTTTACAATATGCTTTGATGCCCTGACATATTCGTCTGTGTTATATGTTTAGGAGACGATACTATAAAGCTACACTAGTAGCGTCAATTTATAATGGCAGGAACCATTCTTTTCGAATGTATCTTTTAAGAATGTTTATATAAACTTGTGGAAGCAAGCTTTTCCTTGGCACTTAACTTCAAGAAAAAAACGAGCCAGCAAATCTTTGAACTAGCAGCGAAATAGTCAGCTACTTTGTACAGGCATACTGATGATTACATAGGAGACATTATCGTGGAAGCTGGGATCAAGTTGAAGATGTTGCAGTCGATATTTTTGGCAAGTCTATCCTCTAAGTAACCTGACTGCAGGCGAGAATGACATTTTGGAATATTTAGAAGAAGGTCTTACCATATTCCTTATTACTTTGTTAAGTTGGAACCGCACCTTCGGATGAGTCATGTCAAGGAACCTGAGGGCTACCTTCAGTCAAAAGAAGAAACGAACTGTTAGAAAGAACATTGAAAGCTTTGAATTAAACCATTTCTTTGAAGAATTCTGATATTATTATGTGCATAAAAGCGCAAAACTTAAAGTTTGTGAGCGTCAAGTGTTAAATTTGGCGAAGTGCTTTTTTGCCTAATCAAATAAAAATTCGTTTAGTTATTCTGTGTGCAGACAGACGGCTAGCAATGTCATGAGTAGTACGGTTCACAAGGTGAAAGAATTGAGGGGATCGTTATGAGATACTTTCAGAATAAATAGAAAGATGCTTACCGCGTTTAACATTGCAGCAATGTACTGTATCAGATCGTAGATTGTTTTAAATGCAGACTCATATTTAGGGCCTAAAACAAAGCAAGTTTCGACAGTGAACTTCATGGGATGCTTTTTTGGTCTCTTGATTTGTGTTTCTGCAAGAAGAAAAATTATAAGGCAATTAAAGCAGCTCATGTGCAGTGAAGATGACAGTATTAGCGTGCCATCGTGCGCGTCTAGCCTCATTGCAGGTAGCGCACTCAAAAATTACACAAAGACGCACCTCCGAAGCTTATTGTACAAACCCTGTATCCACAAAGGTGAGAGCGAAACACTTGGACACTTGGTTCGAACACCTGTAGCGAACTAGCCGCCAGACTAGGAGACGTGTGCTATATGCTGCGAGACAGCGTATGACACCACCAGCCACGGTGTAGGAAGAAGGCATGCGTCACAATTTAGACACAAAAATTTGTTTTTGAGGAAACAAATGGCCTAGTAAATTTCTAAAATCTCGGTTGAAACCTAAAGCACACCTCAAGGGAAAAGGTAGAGATTCTGGGCAGGCATAAATTGAAACTGCATATGTCGTCGGTTCGGATCATTTCGTAAGCTAGCCTTCAACTTGACTAGAAGCTGCTGGTTAGCTATTAGATCTGACTTCAATGTGGCGAATATAGACGAACGACATGTGTATGGCGTCCGCCTTGGCTATTGTCTGTTCTCGTCCTTGTTTTCTCGCGCCGTTTTATTCCTTTAGTAGCCGCCGCGGGAGCTCAGCAGCTATGGTGCTCGGCTGTTGAACAGAAAGACGCGGGTTCGATCCGAGCCGGTGGCATTTCGATGGAGGCGAAATGCTAGAGGTCCGGGCACTATGCGATGTCAGTGCACGTTAAAGAACTCCAGTTGGTCGAAATTATCTACAGCCCTCCACTGCGGCGCCCCTCACAGGCAAAAACTGGGTTGAAATTATCCGGAGCCCTTTACTGCGGCGTCCCTCATAGCCGAAGTCGCTTTGGGACAATAAACCCCACGAAACCAAACCAAACTATTCCTTTAGCTATGTCTCTGCACCAACTAGCTCAAAGAAAAGTCTTGTGGGGACATGTATATGATTGTCTGATGTGGCTCTGCTCGTCTTTCTGTGTGCGCTCTACGGCTGCTTGATGACGTAACCCTAGTTTTCTTGCCATCGCTGGTATTTTCTGTACCATCTGCAAGTGCAAATACACCCACATGACGCCGAATTTTCTCGTAATGGGACTTGTAATGCTTTCTCTTCAATAAAATTATGAATCCGTACCAATAGTTACTTTTTTTTGGAGAACTGTCCTCAATGCAGTTTCAAAAAATGCATCATGCAAACAATTTATACATGCGAGTGAAATCGCTTCCCACGCAAAGGACACTACAGCAGAGCAAGAAAATTTTTGGAAACAAAATCTGGCTGTTGTACTCGGCCCGATTCTTTCCTAGAAGTATACGCTGACGGAGTTTATGCATGCTATATGGAGCAAAAATCTGTTTGCCTTCTCTATAAAGCAATATTTGTTTTCACATCCCTTTGTATAGCAGTTCTTTGAAAGCCGGAAACCAGAAAGAATGCATGCACTTTCATGAGGTAGACGCCCAGCTGCGACATCCCTGCGAACCAGTGGAAATAGGATCGGCACGAAGAAAGGCATGTCTTCTTCTGTGTGGCTTGAGTGGTTGGCAGGCGCGTGATGTTTATAATAGCACGGCTGAAGTGCCATTTCATGAGTTCTTGGATGTCAGCCATGGCTCGAAGCGGTTGCATTTCAGCCCTACTTTATGGCATGCCACTATGCCGGATATTTTGTGGGAAAGCACTATTCCGATGCGTAAACCTTAGCAAGGTGTTTTCTTTGCTTGTGCGAAGTGAAATAAAAATAAAAATGAGGTAAATTAAACAAACATTAGTACGAGTGGGATTCTAACCCGCGGTGGTACGAACAGAACAACCTTGCCGGCCAGTGCACGAAGGCAGTAGGCTCTCGCCGCAGCCGATCACCCCTCGTGTTAAGCTGCAACACGTCCTCGCTCTGTACTATGCACATCGTCTTCAGCAACTTCCGTCAGCGGTGCCAAGACATCGACAGAAAATTCTCTCTCCTCATCGTTGTCGTTTTCCCTCATGCAATACTAAATTCGCACGTTTTTAGAATTTGTGAAAATTTTCTCTGTCCTCTTGGTAATTTACTTGTGCGTCATCGTTTACTTTAAATTGGTTTAACCCCATTTGGCCAAAGGCAGTGAGAGCGGGGCATTTTTTTTTATTTATCTTGGACTGCGCACCATCCAGCAATGTCTCTACACTGACTTAGGTGCACAGGGATGGTTATCGGTGTGAAAATGAAATTCGTAAGCTGTGCCAAAATGGTTTCTTTTCCCCTTGAGAAACACTATAAGGGCTATAATGAGGACGAATGCTCGGAGAGCTGTATGAAAGAGAAAAAAAAAGAGGACTGACGGCGGCTTGCTTAACAGAGCTCTTGTCTCTTCAATGACCTCCTGGTTCCCTGGCGAAGAGTAATTTATTTCTGCCCCGCTCCCTATTACTAAGCGCGTCTGTTTAGAATAAAAGCCTCGTTCTAGAAGAATGTACGTACATACTCAGCAAATCCTGAATACAGAAGAGAATGCTCAGGATATACGACTAAAGTCCAACGAAATTAAATTCCATACACGTTCACCTTAGCAGCAGAAGTTTGTACGAGGAGCAACGCACATGGTGAGGTGATGGGTTAGCTACTGCTAGGTATAACTAGTTACTTCAAATTTTTAAGCGCATCGTCACAAGGTTGCGAAAACCCGCTGCTTATTAATGTTACTGTTAGAATGAGCCGCTCGGAGATGCTTATTATGGAAATTGTACAGAACCGTGCAAGAGAATATTAAAAAAAAAAGAGATTCGCTTTTAGAGAGTAGACGGTAGCATGAAATGAAGAAAAAAAATGCTTTTGAGTTTATGTGCGTACCGAACCTTTTGTTCGGTTAAAAATGCTTCAATGGAAAAAGCTTTTATTTGCACAAATTAATTCTGCTCTGTCTTTCTTCGTGATTTTACTAACCATCACTGAGTTTTAGCTACATTCCTTTTATGCACTGATTTGTATGCAGACGTATGATATGAGATTTAGTTCCGTTACGGCAAACATTTAAAGGGAGTGGTGGTAGGATTATTCATTAGGTTTGATCTGCTTCTTACAAGAGTCTGTGCTCTAATGCCATTATACCGTTTTGGGGTGTCAGAAACATGATATTCCGGCAATGAGGTACATTGAAAGAAAGCGTAGGGGTGCTTAGATTAACGCCATTATATGTGCTCTCTATATATGTGCTCCAACGCCATTATACCGTTTTGACGCCTCAGAAGCATAATTTTTAGGCAATAAGGTGCATTGACAGGAAGCGTAGAATAGCCTCTGCTATTCAACACATTCACCTGATTTGAGGTATGTATGACATACTTTAGGTGGCACTGATGAATAAAGCTGGTTGCAATCTCAACTGAACTCACCATCAGCTTCATTTGTCTCGTCCTCATTTGGCACTGGACTCTCTTCAGTGGCTTCTGCTGGTAAAGAATAAAAAGGCAGGGTATGTGGAGATATCAGTTCTTGAAAGACAATCTTTAGTATAGTCATGATCATCTCGAATCATGAGAATGTTATGCAATACACGGTGCAGCTCCTTACCGCTGCTAAATTTATTGTCCAACCTCATACCACGGAACTTAAGTAAAGCACTTAATATCATTCTGCTGTTTAGTATCAAACATCCCTGGATATACGCAGAATATGGTAAAGGTGACACCTTCTGAAATTGTAGCCTTTCTGTTCACGTGGTGGACTTGCACAAGAGTGCTCCTAGTTGGGAGCATAAATTTAAAGAAAGTTGAACTAACGCTCCAGTCTCATTGAGCTCAGTTGGAACGCGCTTAGCAAGATGTCTGTCGATATGTTTCACAGTAGGTCAGAGGAACAGGGCGACGCACTGACGGTGCTGCAAAGGCTTGGAATTTCGGAGATATCTGAGATTTCCGAGGAGTTTTTTGCTCAAGACGATTTCTTTGCTTAGCTGGCAGTGACTGCTATTCCCATTTCTATATTTGTGGCAAGATGAGAAAATCCCTGCTTCCTTTAGGTTCCTACAAGACAGTCTTCCTTTCATTAGTTACGATGGTTTGCAGCCTTTGCTGTTCAAGTAATATTGTTTGGTGTATGGGTTTGTTTCCAAGCTGAGTGCGATAATTGGTGAAGAAAAGGAACGGCCATCATCAGGCTAACCGCAACCCAATTTCTCGCGCTTCAACGTCGTTCTTTTCCACTTGCGCGCACCTTCGCGCCACGCAGTGTAATAGGAGTGACACCTCGGCGTACTACCCTACGTCAGCAGTGACATAAATTATGTGGAGATATGAAAAATTAAAATAAAAGAGCCTCTGCCTGTGCCACAAGTATAACAGGTTTATGTCAGTTATGACAGAAGTTAGAGTGGGCTTTTGTTTTAAAAAATTGAAAATATTAGTGTCCAGCCCGCATCAAATGTCAGTTGTGAAATACATTAGAGTGGGCAAAGAAAAAAGAAAGAAAAATAATATTGCCTAGACCGCACCGCCTGAGGCACGAAGGGCTAGTCAGTTGTGAGAGACAGAATTATGAATTGGCTTTACAGTCTGTGTAAAATATTGTATTCCAATATGCTACCGGCAAGCTAGCTCTAAATTTAGCGCCATTTACATCTGCCTCTCTTGTTTGTTGTAATGGTTAAAATTTAACTAAACTTCATTTTACGACTTTTGTGATTGCCTTTTGTGCGTCCATGCCTGGGATCAACCTCTTTCTCAGAAAACCTGCAGATAGTCTGTTTCAAACGCGAAGGAAGTATTTAAACACACTTCAGTTTTGCTGAAAATTGCGCAAAGGAAGACCCGTGTAATTTCGCACGTAAATTGACATTTAGCCGATTACGCTGAGCTTGAAACTGAGCTAGAGATGAAATGCCTAGAGGTATAGTATCACCAACTGTAATGTTTCTGCAGATACTATAGAAAATAAAGTATACAGCAAAACTCACCGTATTGTTCACTGCTTGAGTTAGTGATAAGGTCGATGTTCATTTCGTCATCTAGACAATGTGATAGGAAAACAATAAGAAAAGGCGTGTGCTCTGCACTTTACGATAAACAAGCGGTATGTTTATGTCAGGTTGGCGTGCTAAAAATGGAGCTTAATATACACTTCGCTGCAGCATAAGCATTATTCTGATTCGGAGCCCAGTCTTTTTTTATCCGGAAATCCAAAATACCTGAGGTATGCGACTCAGAAAGCTACACTATACTATCGTACTAAATGTTAATCAAAAATGAAAGAAATAAAGATTCCTCACCGTCATTTGCATAAAAGTCATCTTCTTCCGGCTCTTCTGTGTTGCTTATCTCCTCCGCTAGACAGAGCGAGAAGGATAAAAAAATATCTAATAAAACTTGGCCATTGCTTCGAATCTTGCTCGAAAACTAAGCAAAGCTTTAAGGATTGGTTGGTTTTTTAAAACACTGCGTAAATGATATTCAAAGTGCACCTTATTCTTATGCCCCATTTTTCTTCCACTCTTCTACGTGAAAAGAGAATAGCTCATAACACTTTTTTTCCTGAATCCTTGACACATAATGCGAGCAATGTTTTATCTCAGTGGGAACTTGCATTGCACGGATGAATGAAATATTCGGCTCATTGATCTCACTTCTTGGGCAATATTATTGCTTTAATAATTTGGTCTGTTTTGTCCTTATCATGAAACTAAGTAATGAATATCCTATAAACTTGTTTTTCAGAACTGAGCTGCACTCAAAAAGTTCTGCATAGGCGCAGAAATAAGTTATTCGCGCTGATTAGCTGTTCTTGGAGAAAATGATACATCGTCCACGTCTCCGCAGAGAAAATTGGTGGTGAAATGAGTGCGCAGGGTTGCATTTTAAGTTCAGCTTGTTTTGTGAGTATATAAGCCTATAATTAAATGGGAAGAAGACAACCAATACGCCAACACAAACGAGATATCCTTAATCGAAATTTATCTTAATATTAGCGAAGTCGATTTTCTTTCAAAGGCGTGAAGATCGCTCATGCAGAGGATGAAAGGACACCTCCTGCATTTACTAACCCGCAGCTAGAGTCGGATACAACTCAAGAATGAAGCTGTTTTTCCTGGCCAAAAGATCCCCTTCCAGCCAATGACGTCGGCTTATTCTCAAAAACCTGGTACCGTGAAAATAAAGGGGAATACTATCCCCAAGTATGAAGGGAGCGGACTATTTCCTTTCATCCGCCACTCTCTGCATTGTTAAGCTAGCAGGCTTATGAGAATCGGCTGACACCATTGGCTCGAAAGGGGTCCTTTGACGTAAAAAGTTGGCTTCACTCTCGAGGTACTACAGTACCTATGTGTTGAATGTGCTTGCGTTCCTGCTGTACTCTTTGCGTTTTGTTTGAAGTTTACGGCAGAATAGTATAAACAAATTACCGAAAACGCTTGAAATTGTGGTTCTCTTTGATGACAGGAATGCATATTTTATAATGACGCTAAAGAGTGTAATGACTCCGGTTGACACATTACTCCTAGGACTGTTTTCTTGGCCATGTCATAAGAAGCTTACCCTTACGTTACAAAAGAAAACAACGTAACATTTTGCCCAAAAATAAATCAGCTGATATCGATAGAAATCTGTCTCCAAGGCCAACCGATCGATTGGCTCAAACAGGTTCGTTGAGGGCTGTTACCAAGTGTTCCGAAGCTGGACAAGATACGTTGTTAAATTGAGTGGCGAAGTGTAAAAGAAGCTTGAATGCTGAAGAAACTAGGTTTATCGTACCTCCTGCTTTAAATATTATGAGTTCTAGGGGTTCACTTTGTCCTTTCTTTGTACCAGCATTTTATTTATGTGGCACAAGCAGAAAAATATAATTAATGAGACCACGGGATGGTCATTGAATTCATTATAAATCAATCGCGATATGGCTACGTAAAGCTCTATATATTGGACCTAAGGCGAGGAAGACCCAGCTCCGACAGCGTTGAGGTTCGAACTGTTTATTTGCGCTGCCCGCGCGGTGGCCGACTAGCTCCAATTTCTCTTTCTTGTCCGGTGCCGCGTGCCATGGCCTGCGAGACGAGCGCGGCGTCAGGAGGGCTATAGGGCTTCTCTCCGTAGATCGAAACCATAGGATTCGCCCTGCGGATGTGCTTGGAGGAAGCTGCTCATAATGGTGGCACAGTCGAAGCGAGAGCGAGTGTAGAGCCTACGAGAAAAGGAGTGGCAATGTAGGCTGGTTTAAGTCGCTCAGCAGCCACAAAGTCTTCATGGCCGTTGACGTCTAACGTGAAGGTCTTCAGTTCACGGCGTAGGACTTGGAATGCTCCATCGTAGGCCTGCGTGAGGGGTGGGCGGATTTGGGCACGGTGGATGAAGGCATGGGTGCAGGAGGCCAGGTTCTGGCTTTCTAACACGGACTGATGGTGACGGGCGGCAGGGATGACAGGGGTAATGTGTCGAAATGTGTTGCGCAGGTCTCGGATGTTGGTGGAAGCGTCATGGGTTAACGGAGGGGAGAAAGGAGAGAATTGCCCAGAGAGACGCAGGGGAACACCGTGGACTAGCTCAGCAGAAGAGCTGCCGAGGTCAGCCTTCAGTGCTGAGCGAATGCCCAAGGGGACGAGGGAAAGGTGGTCGGACCAGCGTTTCCTTGGCTGATAAGTGGTAAGGGCAGCCTTCAGTTGCCGATGCAGACGTTCCATTATGCCATTTGCCGAAAGATGGTAGGCGGTAGTATGGATATGGCGGACGCCCATAATATCTGCAAGGAGAGTAAACAGGGCCGATTGAAACTGGCGGCCTCAGTCAGTGGTGAAGACTGACGGGCAGCCGAACCGAGAGACCCAGCCGGCCATAAAGGCCGAAGCAACGGTCTCGGCCGTAGTGTCAGCAATAGGCAACGCCTCGGGCCAGCGGGTGAAACAATCCACATATGTGAGCAAGTAAGAGGCCCCACGTGATAACGGGAGCGGTCCAACAATGTCTATGTGAACGTGGGAAAACCGCGTCCGGCGGCCGGAAAAGGGGAGACAGGCGCTAAGATATGCCGGTGAATTTTGACGCGCTGGCAGTGAAGGCAGGTTCGTGCCCAGTGGTGGACGTCGTTATTGATGCTTGGCCAAAGGAAACGAGATGTGACCAGTTTCCGCGTAGCACGAATACCAGGGTGACTGCGGTGGTAGTTTTTCAAAAATGGTGCGACGGAAAGCCAAAGGTACGTAGAGATGTGGGACGCCAGTGGATGTCTCGAAAGTAATGAACTGGGAGGAACACGGCAGTGTACATTTGGCGAAGGACAGAGACGTGGATGAGGAGCGAAGATGATGCAGCTCTAGATCCGTGTGTTGAGCAGCCGTTAGCTCCTCTATGTCCACTGGTGATCTGGACGCCATGGCATTAACACGGGAAAGCGTATCAGCCGCAGAATTCTCCAGGCCATGGTCGTGACTGTGATCGACTGTAAACTCAGAGCTAAAACACAGTTGGCAGATCTCGCGTGCTGTGTAGGTGCTGTGGGTCTTTTGGAAGGCAAACGTCAAGAGCTCATGGTCCCTGATGATGTGAAAGTCCCGGCCCTGCAGGAAGTGGTGAAAGTGCTTGATGGCGAGGTACACAGAGGTCAGTTCTCGACTGAAGGTGCTATATTTAGTCTCAGGTGGCTTCAGCTTTTGGGAGCAGAATCCGAGGGGCTGCCAACTACAGACAGGCTGCTCGAGAACTGCGTCGACGGCAATGTTGGAGGACTCATGTAACCTCGTTGATAGTTCGCTGAATAGTCTGTGCGGCGTTGCACAAGCCAAAAGGCATCCGCACATACTCAAAGAGCCCTAATGGTGTGGTAATGGCCGTCTTAGAATATCAGCGGGTTCCACAGGAATTTGATGAAAAGCCTTCACTAAGTCAATTTTAGAGACGATCGTGCACCCAGCCAAATTTGATGTGAAGTCCTGTATGTGAGCAAGTGGATAGCGGTCTGGTAAAGTGTGAGCATTGATGGCGCGGTAATCTCCATATGGTCTCCAGTCGCCCAGATCTTTATTTGGCACCATGTGAAGTGGCGATGCTCATTTGCTGGAGAAGGGCGTACAATGCCGAGTTCAAGCAAGTGTGTGGGAACTCATGCGAACGACAGCGAGGCGTTCTCCCGAAAATCGGCGAAGGCGGGCAAACACCGGAGGTCCCGAATTCAGAATGTGCTGAACGATCGAGTGCATCACCGGTGACTCTGGTGTGCGGCTTTGTGAGGTTGGGAAAATCAACCAGAGCTTTTGGATACGGCGAAAGAGGGTCGAGAGCGTGAAGCCCCATCACCGCAGAGGTGGATAGCCCGCCATCGACGAAGAGTTGCCTGCTGAGATCCATGAGGCAATGGGCTTGCATGTTGACTGCTAGGTTAAAGAAAGTGAGGGAGTCAGCACCGATAACTGCTTGCGAAACGTCGGAGATAAAGAAAATCCAAGGAAACGTGCGGCGCAATTCAAGCTTATGTGTCAGGGACCGTTGGCCGTACGCGCAAATGGGGGAGTTGTTGGAGTGGAGAGGTCTAGTCGTTGCGACGGCGATCTGCCAAAGATGCCACTACGACGCTGACTTGTGCTCCCAAGTCGACCAGGAAACGAGTGCCAGTGATCTTGTCCAAGACGTAAAGGAGGCGGCATGTCCGTCCACCAGCACCGCCTGCCGCCGTCAGTGACCTGTCGCAGCATTTCCCGACCAGGATGGTTGAGGCTCCGTGGAGCACGAAGGTGCCGGGAACGACGGCGTGGCCTTAACCTCGGCGGAGAACGGCGCGGCAAAGACGCGAGGACATCGGGACGCCTGGCAAAAGCATCGAGTCGGCTTTCTGTGATCGCAAGCTGGGAGTCGGCGGTAGTAGTTGCAGGCGGAGCGGTCACAGAGCTGACGTTGGGGTACCGTGAGTAGTTTGCAACATGGTTAGCAAGTTCGGCGAGCTTTTCGAATGAGACATCACCCGCAGCTGTGAGGACGAGTACCATATGTTGGGGAAGACGATAAAGAAACAACTCACGCAGAAGGGTGTTGGGGTGAGCAGCAGAGTCTCCAAGGAGCTGGCGCAAACGACGGAGGAGCTGCGAAGGGCGGCTGTCAGCAAGCTCTGTAGCGCTGAGGTGCTGCTGGAGTTTGGCGCACTCGGACACGGACTTGCCGTCGATGAGAGCCGCCTTCAACGTGTCGAAGGGGCGAGCCATGTCTGGCGAGCTGATGACGTCCACTAAGGCAGGGAGAACACCAAACAGGGAGGAGGCAGGGAGGACACCAGGTGGAGGAACTTGGTTCCTTGGCTGGTGATACGTCGCAGCTGGAAATGCGCCTCTACCTGCAGGAACCATGTGCGAGGGCTGTTGGGCCAAAATGGCGGCAGGCTGACTGGCTGGAACGCGGCTACCGAAGCACCGAGAGGCTGAGCGTTCTGAGGTGTGTCGCCACCGGTAGGCAGGGCGGAAGGGCCAGCGGAATCCATGTAGGAGAATGGGGTTGTGTGTTCGAAACCGGGCCACCAAATCTGTCGGGCCTAAGGCGAGTTAGAACGAGCTAAGACAGCGGTGAGGCTCGAACTTTTTTGTTGTTGTTGTTGCCTTGCGGGCATACGCTGTTTATTTGCGCAGCTCGCGCTCTGGCGGCCTAGCCCAACTTCCTCTTTCTTGTCCAGCGCCGCGTGCCATGGCCTGCGAGCCGAGCGCGGCGCGATGGGCGCTACATATACATTACAGTTTACTCGAAATTAGTTGTTACCCTCCACTAAATATTATCTGAACTACTTTTTCGGGTAAAATGTTGCAATTAACGTGTACGATTGTAGAAAGTGTACTGGATTAACGTGCCTGGCGTCCTACATGTTTCAGAACTGTTCCGACGAATTACGAGAATGCAAGTACACAAAAACAAAGCTGGAAGATCGGACCCAGCACAACTCGTAGATCATGAGATAGCGGATTGCTGAATGGTTGCGCAGAAATATTTGCTACTTTTTGCTCTCATTAACGATAAGAAAGCAAACAATAAGAAAACATAGTTAATAATGAGGAAGTAATTTTAAGAATTTAGTTACTTTTTTTTATGCTCCGTGCTCTTCTATTACAGGATAAGCAAGTTTTGCAGAAAAACTGGCGACAAGACACAGTGTCATAAAATTTTTTTCTTGCATCACGAATATGGCTCAATTATTGAGAATGAAAGAGAGGGATGTAATGAGCGCTTTCCGTGATGGTTAGCTTTTTCTGTGATTATTCTTATCTTATCTTAAGTTACTTTTAATGTTGTCTGCGTTATCAATCGCCCCTTTTTTTTCCCTCGCAGTTGTGGGGGCACATCACACAAAAATTTACAGTTTGATGCCTAACTTTTCGTTAAAACGGATGCTTGGGCGAGTTGGTAAGTCATTTAAAAACAGAACAGCGCGCACTTTGACAGGGACTATGAGGAAGACATGACACAGAGAGCACTCGTCTGTGTCGTGCCTTCCTCGTAGTCCCTGTCAAAGTGCGCGCTGTTCTGTTTTAAAACTAAATTTTGGCTCTCGCCGTGAAGGGTCTTGTTGCATTTTGGTAGCAAATCTGTGTACTTGGAGGAACGTTGATAAAGTCTTGTTTCTGTCTTCACAGTTGTACGCCACATGGATTTAGAATTTTCTTAACCCACTACAGCACGCCTTTTGCATTATCTTTTCTGATCGGATGATCTCAAAATGAAACATTGTTTATATATCTACAGCTTGAATTTGCTGAAAATAAAATATATGAAATATCTGTGAGGAAAAAATATTTCATTGAAATTTCCATGTTTCCGCTTTCCTTGCTTTTTACCGTTTCTTAAATCTGAGCAAATAATGGTACCGCTATAGGCAATAATATGCGAATTTGTGTGGCACCTCTCGCTTGGGCACTGACTGTTGCGAACGGTGCGGTTCCAGCGTCTAAGCATGGTGGTTAGTAAGCTTTAACGTTAACTATTTCAACTGAGAATCGCGCTAAAGAGGACACAGATGAAAACAATTTGAGTAAAAGTAACTGGTGTAATACGAAGCTGTAGTAAAACACTTTTCTTTGGTCAGATGTGCCCAAGAAAGGTATTGACATGCTAGTCAGAAGGTGTCATTTGAGCGGTGACCAAAGTTAAGAAAGCCCTAATAACTGAAAGGAAATTAAGAGAAAGGTGCAGTTAAGACCTGTTAGTTCAATCGAGCTCTGGATTACACAAGAAGAAAAGATGAAAGTCAGGCCGCACTTGAAGGAAGCGATTTCCTGCAGTCCAAAGATCCAAAATAATGTCTCGTGGCAATATATTAGATAAGCTTAATTCGTCAGCGTTGCAACTTTCATATGTGGCTAAGAACGCATTTAAATGCTCATTTACACTTTGACCAAACGTGTTGAAAAAGACTCTAATGCGTAATCTTGTAAAACCAGGCGAGCGCTTTCAATAACTCACTGTCGGACGGAAAAAGAAAAACAAACTTCTCTCCAGTGTTTGCACCGAAGCGCTTCTAAATGTCCCAACAGTGAACACTGGTACCTGCCGCGTTGGCTGCGTGGTGCTAGGTTATTTAGTTGCTAGGTCCCTGCGATAAAGAAAAAAAACTTTGTTTTCCTGCCATAAACACAAGGCTGTCTGCTGGCACCCCGGGTGCCCTTTATAGCCAACGCCTTTCCTATGACGTTGCCATAATTGTCGCTTTGTACGTGCTGTGGACATTAGGAATGGTTCCCTACACATTCGTGCATGTGATATGTGAGAAAACATTAGGAATTATGCAGGTAGTTTAGTTAGTTAGGTATTGCTATTTACTTTCTCTAATATCGTAAGTTACGGGTAAGTAGGTTTGCGGGCGAGCCTCACGTCTTTAGGATCCATGTTTATGTATGTACACGCTGTCTGTGCAACGCTGAGGAGGCATTCAGCGAGACGCTACCTCTCCCCTCCCCCCTCCCTCCACCTCAGCTAACTCCCCGTTTGGTGTCTTTATAAAGGCCATACATATGTGTCGGACTGACTGACGAGGCGTCGAAGCCGTCCGCTCGGACGTCCGACAGGACGGAGCATATTACGTAATGAAACTGCTTCGCTGTTGAAGCATTGATGTCTGGGGTTGAGTAAAGTCGACCGCTAAAAAAGACGCTATAATGCAGTTACGTTCTTGTTAACAAACAAGGAAATACGGCTGCAAAGATTAACTCGCTTACGTTGTTCTGACGAAGACTCTGCTCTTTCCGTGATATTCACAACTTCGTGTAGGGTAGGACCATTTGATCGTTGGGAACCGACAACTGGAGCAATCCTTAGTTCGGGATTAAGCATACCCCGCTGAAAAAGAAATGACGGCTTTGAGTCGCCTTAAAACAGAACACAGTAGCCATGCCGACTTACTGTCATCTGCTATGCACATGATGTACTAAATACAGGGTTTCGGCTTTTTCAAAGCCGCGCGTTTTGCTCTGTAGCGATAACGTATGCAAAATATCGTGTTTAGTTGTCATGCTCTTTTAAGAAGGTGCCGAGCTTATGTGATTGTTGAGGTTTTGAAGTAACGGGAAAGCAAAAGTTGGCTTCGGTATTATTTACGGAATTGCCCACTGAGAAAAGGCGCTCGATGCCATGAAATAAAGCAAAACTTTATGCACATATTAGATACCTGTAGCGCACCGCCAGCGGAAACGAACGGAACAGCTGGGACGGCTGTAAGCATGTGCAGAACTGTGATGCGGTAAGCGCGTTTGCGGCGCTACGCTCTCAGTCGTTGATCTGGTCATCCTAGCGGTGCGCGAGCAGCGAGCGAGCGTTTTTGCCGGGACTACGAAGGCGTGCACTAAAACTGAGCGTCGACGCATAGATATCATCATTACAGTGTACTGGAAGCCTTCTGGAACATTGTAATCATCGTGTACTTACGCAGCGCAAGCCCGCCTGCCGGCGAAAAAGATGTGAAGGTGTTCTACTACTCAAGAAGAGACTTCCATCACCGCCTCGGGAATGAGCAGCGCCTTCTGTAGCCTGCTTACACCTTCGTTTTCAAATCGAAAATACGTCCTGAACACGGCGCCGTTGACGTGTCCACGCACGGAAAGCGGGTAACGTCGCGTTCCACCAGAATGCTTCAACGAAATTATTCCGAAGCCCTCCGCTAGGGCACCTCTTCCTTCATTTCTTCTCTCAGTCCCTCTTTTACCCCTCTCCTTGCGGCGTGGCTCAGGTGTCCGCCGAGGTGTGAGACAGATGCTGCGCCGTTTCCTTTTCCCAAAAACCAATCTTCAATTTCTTTTTTTTTTACTGTGCTAAATTGCAGTAGGCGGTTTCGGAGGCAGCGTGCGAGCGTCACTCGCGAAATATATTCGCACGCACTCACACTTCGGTATAAGAGAACGTGCACTAGTAAAGAACTTGCTTGGGTCTAGGCTTGACTGCATTGTCACTGTAGGAAACATTTTTTTTTTCTAACCCGAAGTCTTCACTGCCGGATTGAAAGGACGAGTATTATCAAACGTTACACAGCAAGCACAAAATGCCACCTATGTTTAATGCTTTTAGCACAATCAAAGCAAACGCGATTCATATTCATTTCATGGTAACTCCAATTTTCACTATTGAGTGCAACAGCACAGCACTACGCTACTCCTCTCACTGTGCATGATCTCTGCTCGAGCAGGCGGAGGGCAAGCAGTGCTAAAACGTCTCTAGCTTAACACTCCGCTGGGGGTTGGAAGCAGAGCGAGATGCAATCCCCTTGAGGTAAGATCTCTTTTATGGCCTAAGCTCTGGCTCTCAGAGTTGGCATTTAGACAGCAATCGCAGAGAGAGTCATTCTACCGCTGTGAAAATCTTTTTTTCCGCCACCTTTTTGTCAGAAGGATAACTGCAATAAAATACTTACTATCTGTAAACCCCCGTATGTTGTCATAACAACAAGAGTGGACTGATGGTGCTTGTCGTGGTACAAGTTCTTTTCCAGCTCCCGGCCATATAGCTGTTAAAGAAAATGAAGAGACAAGCGGTGAAGGACCCTACTTACGCATTGGTTTTCACAGCAGTAAAGCTGCAATCGGTTTTCAACGTACTATCGAGATCAAAAGTAACTTACCCCGTCCAAGCTTAGAACCATGTCGCATGCATGCGGGCGCCAGGAGTGCATAGTCAAGTGGCGCCCTAGTGCAGTGCGGCATTGTGCGGAACTTGAAGGAGGGGTGAGTTCCTTTATATCCCTATAGTACCTCCGTGTCAAAGGAGAAGTATTGAACCTGCAGTTTATCTAGACGTTGAAGATTGATATATTATTTGTTGCTCACTCTCTGCGCCTCATGTTGCACCACATACCACCCAACTTTTTTTTATCAGGCTTTGCGGGTGACTTAACAAAAGGCACCAGAAATCGGAGCAGAACTGGCCAACATGCGAGAGAAGGGCAAGGTCAATCGACTTAGCAATGGATAAGTTGTAAAAAAATAAAGAGGCAATCAGAACACAATACTTAGAGGCGACCAAAGCACTTGGACTGATTTTAAAAAGTAAAGCATTAGAAACTTTAACAGAAATGCGCCAAACAAAGTAGCATAAGCACCACATAAAAGAATCACGCAGCGGAAGCTTTGTAATGGTACTTGGAGGAAATTCTGCAAATCACCAATAGTGATGACAAAAAAGGCATGCGGCACGAAATGTGGTACAAAAAGCACAAATGGCCATGCACAGGTCGTGCGATAGCTGATGGCGGATGCACTGTAAATAAACTATTTAGAACTGCGCTTGTATGGAAGAGACATGCAAAGAGCACAGTCACATGAATGGAGGTGAAAAATCCAGTCTCAGAAATGCGTAGTGCTTCTCTCTGTTTGCAGTCTCAATCGTATATTACAGCTTCTAGCATTGACTGTTCACTGAGGGCTTTCAGGTTAAAAAAAAGAAAACTTTAAAACTTGGTCCCACGTTTGCGTCGCTACATTTACGTACTATCATTTGTTACCAGTTGGCCCCGCAGACACAGCAAAAACATTTCTCCTGAGGATAGGCAATAAAGAATGTCCCAGGCCTCATAAACTATTTATCCAGCATTTAAATACCTTAGGAGTGGCACATATAGGCTAACTATACATTGGTTCTATTATCGATTCATAAACACTTTTTCGGGAATCAAAGTTTTGATTACAACATCAAGGTATATAAAACAAGCCAGTTTTGTCCTAGACAGCCAACTCCGAGAATAATGACATAGAGCGAGAAACTGAAAACGGCTGTTCATGACAGAACCCGCAGGGCGAGGAGGCTTCGTTGTTGCTTTGGTTGTATTGAAAGAGGAAGAAAAACAATCTATTGTTGTGGTTGACGGCACACGAAAGTTTTTTCTGGCTGTAGAATTTGCTTTATTACCTTAGAGGTAGAGATGCAAGTTTCAAAGCTCTGCACTAAACTGTACATCTTTAGTAATCTTTGTGTTTTATTCGTTTCATAACAATACGGCCTGTTTAATGAAAAACATCGAAGGCCCATTTATTGTGGGGAATCGGCCACAATGTAGCCGGTTTTGTGGTATATTGCGGGCGGGTTAATGTCTCACAAGTTAGTTTATGCCCTTGGACGTTGTTATTGCGTGATATAAAAACTTTATCCCGTTGCCTCAAGAGCGTCTAGTGGCAGTCTACATTCAATTCACGTTTACCGTTTTGTCTATTATATGCCCACTAATTACAACTACGTCTTAGGCTTGCCGAGTGACGTTAGGCTCTCAACCGGCGTCTTGTGCGCCCAAGCGCCCAATCGATACAAAGATAGAAAACCAATTAGCAGCCATGTAATATGATTGCACGTAGCATAAAATGTTAAAAACTGTATGTTCGATTCGAACCAAGCGCCCTTTCACCTTTCAAAAGTTTTATATTTCCATGTCCCAGCGACTCTTTCGATAGGAAGTCGCAAGTCGTCATGAGTTGAGACGCAGGGCTCAAGGCCGCGGGGTACTTGAGGTTTCAGCATTTGCAATTTTTTATCTCCGGTTTTCCGCTATGAGTTGCCCTAAGTAAAGGTGGTGAGCAGTATCGCGCGACTATCGACCAGCCGGTCTGGCGGCTCCTGATCTGAGCGTGGAGCGCCGAAACAAGAACGAATAACCGCATGTGGCATTTTTAACACCCTGCGTCGTTATAAGGCGTTGACAAGCCTTCTGGTCGATGGTTCAAAAATTCGCCTGGTGTATATTTGTACTTTTAGTGTAGGAAAAGAGAAAAAAAAACAGTTCAATCATTTTGAAAACGCATCGCTGGAGCTTTCTCAGTGACTCCTTGCAGATTTCTCTTTATATGGAGGTCTCATCTTGCACGATAACATCTATAACGGGTGAGGCTATTTGTAGTTTGCGCCCGTCTTGCGTCCTTTACTTTGGTTATGAAAGTTAAGTGTTTTAACTTGACTTTGCTCGGAAATATACTGTTTCGACCGCAGAATGGTTGTCTAGATATTTCTATTTCCAGTCGGCGTTATGTTTTCTGTTACTTGATTTTGAGACACCTTAAAACGGGGAAAAAAAAACCAGAGTGTCGAGGCCATCCTTAAAAGCCAATGTTATATAGAAGGGCTACACTATGCATCATGAGAAGCATGCAGCTGTTACCAGTCTGTATCTCCGCATGGTGCATAAGTCAGCAACAAAACTGTAGACGCGCAAATATTTTGCAGAAGAAATATTCCTCACATGACCGATACGATGACACAATAGTATACAAGACAAAAGAAAGCTGGGCATGTTACCAGAAACGAGGAATTACGAAGCAACTTTCCCGGGTCGTCGTTGACACGCAAGATGTTTTCAAAACAGCTATTTTGAAAACAGTCCAAGAATAAAATTGAGAAAAAGTACAAGAGTAATCAGACCCTCCTGGGGAGATCCCAGAAATACAGATAGATATTTTTGAATTTTTTGCTGTGGTGTTTTCTTTGCTGGGCTATTTGGCCTTTAGCTGTCAAAAAATGTATATTTAAGGATAGAAGCTTGCGGCATCCTAGATGAAAGAAAAAAATTCTACATTGTAGACAAAACAGTCGTGTTGAAGGCATAGAAGATAGAGAGTGCATTCACAGTCCATCCGCCGGAACGTACACAAGCTGGTTTGGTAGCGAGGCAACGCCGCAATAACTCGAACTAACTCAATCCACTCCCACAGGAGTAGCCTCCTTAAATGCACGTACGGGGCTTCCACAGAGCACACTTTATTTCCCTCAAGTTCTTTTATTATAACTGTAAGCTAAGGAACAAGCCCAAATTATGGAAAGGCCGGAAAATTTAAGATATATTTAAGACTTGTAGAGCACATCTCGCTGTAACGTACGATATTCGCAGGATTGAACGCAACATGCTCTACGTTTTCTTTTTTTCAAAAACGCAAACCGTTTTTGAAAATTCTGCAAATGTATTCTGCATAATGTATCTCTGAATTCCTACCATTTGTGAGCAAGTGTACATCCCTATTTAACGCACTGAAGTGGCTGTTTCTCAGATGACCATCTAAAAACAAAAAAAAAAATTGTTTTGGATTCTATCAATTGGTCAAAGTGGACGCAACGAATTTCTTCCACACTGGGGTGCCGATCAGTTTGTTGTTTCCTCAGCTCATGCATCACCAGTCCCTAGTCAATGAAACTCGTGGCGGTTATGCAAGCCAGCATGGGCGAGCATTAGCAATTCACGAGCATGCTTCATTAGATTTTTTGCTTACCTCACGTTCCAACAGAAAGACAGTTCAGCCAATTCTGAAGTGAGAAATGTTCATAGTGCTTTACGCTGCTGAACTGGCTTTGTTTTTTTCCAATAGTTTTAGACAATTGTTTGTCTGCTTCGACTAGTTTTAGTTGTAGTTCTGCGCAGTCCGACCACGGCGCCACCGTGTGCATGTCAGGCAATGAACAGGGCCTCGAGGTTATTGGGAATTCATAGCTAGCTTCGCCAAATATGAGGCATAGGTTTGGGACTCGATGGCGTGCAAAAAAAAAAAAACAACGAACACTGAGAGCACAGGTACTTGCTCGAAATACATGAATATTTCAGTCTTCACTGGCCTAGAATATATATGCTCCAGAGAGAAAAGGCGGATTTTTCGAACAGTTGCTGCGTCATACAAAACTTTCTTTGAAAAGAGCTAAATTTCTACCGATAAGATAGGGGTTACTATCAAGAGAAAAAAGTATTTACAATATCGCATAGTTCAAAGCTTTTATTTAGAATGCTCGAAAGCGCATGGAGGTGTTCTTACTGGGAAAGGTGAAAATGTGGAAACGGTGCCGTTGCCCAGCTTTCTTTTGTTTGATTGGAAACTTTAATACAGAAATCAGGACTGTGCAGTACTTTGGAACTTAAAACATGACGCAGCTGTTGCTTTCGTACGAAGTAATTTCTGCCCCTATCCATCAAAAGAAGGAACGCAATGAGAAACACGTCTCTTGTTATAGAATACTGCGGTCATCATCATCATCATCATCATCATCATCATCATCATCATCATCATCATCATCATCATCATCATCATCATCAGCCTGAATACGCCCACTGGAGAGCAAAGGCCTCTCAGATGTCTCTCCAATTTCACCCTATCATTTGGCCTGTGGTCAGAGTAGATTTGAATTATTTCTACGTGCGTTATATAGAAATAAACAGCTGTATCCAAAAGCGCGTAAACAGGAACTGAGAAGACAATTTTATTCCTTGCGTTCTACCCTAAAACATAGTTTGGCGCTAAATATCACCACAGACGAATAACAGCCTCTCCTGATTCATGGGAGGTAGGAGCAGCCCCGTAAAAAAGAATAATGCCCCACTTAAAATTGTACAAGCTATCTATATTTATGCAACTAATAAATGCTTGCAAAAGACGAGGCAGTGAGGCGAGCTCAAAGAAAGCCTGCTGTAAAGCACATAACCAATCAGCCTGGAACAACACAGCGTGCACCCTTAGTTTATGTAGGGTTGAAAACACACAGCGCTGGGTTTGGACAAAATAGGAAAGGCTAAACGAGAACTACATGGTGCATTTTTGAAGTAACATCAGTCAACTCTTGGGAATCAGCAATGAACTCGTTTCGATAGCGCCGGTCCTTGTGTTGAGTCCGGCATACGAATCAACCGGAACCATGAAGTGGCTTGCAGTCAAAGAGCAGACGTTTGTCATGCACGGCAGTCACTTCCGCTCAGCGGGACGATTTACTTGCAGGAGCATCTAGCACACGGAAATACGCATGAGAAATCTTGTATTGCGGTGGAAAACCATTGGCTTCACAGACCAGGGTGAACCACCCGAGCAATAACTTTGTATTTATAAAGTTTATTCTCCCTCTTCCAGCACTTCTTCCACAGAGAAGATATCTTGAAATGTAGTGTCGTCACAGATACTCGCATTCAAATGTCATACTCGTGTGCCCAACGGCCTGCCATGAAAACATCTGCTTGCTGTGTCTCGTTGCCCTTTTTTGCTGTTTCTTCTCCTTTTCGTTTAACGTTGAACAATTAAAAAATTACATAATAAAGGGGAAAAGGGCTCAACAGAAGAGAGGCTTTTGCTCGCAGTAAAAGAAAGCGATCCATTTGTAAGCGCATATCTTCGAGAATAAATGTGTGAAACAAAAGTTCTAGTGATACTGACATGGAGTCAATTAAGCCCGTGCGGAGCCATGATTAATATTGCAGAGGAGAAAATTTTATTAAAATGCAGCAAAACGATCGGATATTGAACCTAGGCTAGCGGTCTCTCCCAGCTACTCAGGGCACGGCGCGGATCATCTGTCGCAGCGTAGGAGCGAGTTAGTGATCACCAAAGTTGGTGGATAAATCCTACTATTATTTCTTAATTACCTTCGCACCACGCAGTCAAATCATAAGGATAAGATTCTATGGCATTTGATTTCTCGGGCTCTGTAACTTTCCAGTCCTAGTACATGTTAGTATATTCAGATGCGTTGCTAAAGCGAGAAGCTGGACTATCTTTTCAGCAAAAAAAATGAAATTGCACCTCATAATAGCGCGAGACCTTTATAAATTTTATAATTTTATTGCTATTTTCTAGTAGTTTTTATAGTTACCAGAAGCAAAGCAGTCGTGATTATATTATTAAGAACAAGATTGGCGAACACGATTTTATGTGCATGGGGGGTCAAAATTTGCGAAAAAACAGGCGTTTCCGGCGTACCTGTCTTAAACAATCTATTTTCGAAGGTTAGCAGAGCAGGCTTTATGCACTTTGCCAAGTCACAGTAAGAAATTGGCGGAACTGTTTTTAAAAAAATGAAACAGCTTCAGAGTGATTCTACTGTCCCTGCGGTTCTAGTCAACACATCTCCAATTGAGCAGCGAAAATGAAATGTGTAAAACTCATCGAAATAGCAAACAAAACAAACCATTCATTTAAAAAGCTATCTGGGAGTTCATTTTCATCGCGCAGAGAAGGATAAAACACGTGACCTTTGCATGCGAAAAGGAAGAAAAACAAGGCTCTCGTTCCTAGCTGGCATGTTAAACTCGTTGACCGATTTACTATTTGCCAAGGCTAGCAAGAAGGATAGGTTTTGATTGCTTCATTATATAATAATTTTGGCTGCAATAAAAACAGCCCGTTTTTCCGACCACCTGACAATTTATACCAGACCACCAATCCCCATATAAAAACCTCCACATCAACCATCCAATTGCCACAAGTAAAGGAGACGAGCCACTCCAGACTTGATTCGAGTTGTGTGGTGGCACTCTCGTCGTTAGCTCTTAGGGGTAAAATGGGTGTTTCGTCTGCACTGTGCGAACACCAAAAAATTGCTCTTAGAAACTGCTTTATTTGTCTGCCATGAAGAAACAACAGGGAACTTACAACGACTGCGTCAGAGTCAAAGCCTGTTGATGAAGTGATGATAAAGTCCTCTGCCAGTATCGAAGTCTTTTCTAGACTTAGCGTTAAACCATCGTCAATATGTAACAGCAGACTACCGTCGTCAGCTCTACTTTCCAAAATCCTTGGGTACACAAGAAAACCTGCAAGATAAACAAAATGCTCTCCACGTGTCAGCATCCACCGCTGTTGCAGCGACGGGTGCAGAAAAACTTCCGATCTCTTACGAGCCCCCCCCCCCCCCCCCCACCCCTCCAAAAAAAAAAAACAGGCGGGACGCCATATAAGGCTCCACAAGTAAAGGTCATAAGACTCGCATTTTATGTGGTTTCCTTTGCATTCAAAGAGTGGTTTCGCTTTTCGTTAAATGTCACAAACAATTCCTTTCGCGCGGTTCGCGGTTGGTATACCGCACATGGATTTACGGCTTTCCGACTCATCGGGATACCCTCTTCATGCTCCTTTTTTGCTTTGTAAAACTGAAAGAGCCACCACGCACCTTGTATTCTCGGTACTGCCGTCTTTGGGCTCATATGGCGGACAAGGGTATGTCATAAAGTTTCCTGATTAGCTCTCCAGCCCGCCAAAAACTGCACCAGACGGATGTGCACACGGATGTAGTGACAGAGTTGATGAGAGACCGCTGCAGCAAGGCCGAGTGTTCTTGAGATGATTTATGAGGGACGTGAGTGGAAGTATGCTCTTCAATTATAAAAAAAAGTGTTGAATGAAGACTCCAGCGTGGTGTTTTGCGTCGAACTGGAGAGATTAGCCTTAGAGACGTCACACATGTTTCGGCAAGCGTCAAACAAATAAACAATGAGCTGTACGCAATGTTTTAACTTCCACAGGGCTTGAGGTGTAAAAGCGCTTCCCTTTAAGACGACGAATAATGAGACCTTCCACGAGCAACATCCCGGAAAGCGTGGAGCGTGTTGAACGACTTGTGCCTGTGGATCGTCAGAGACCGATGAAGGAGATTGCAGACAGACATTGTTAGTGTGCCGTACGGGTCAGTGCCGACCACCCTAACGTCAGAATCCAGCATGCAAGCTGTCACTGCCAAGTCTATCTCCCGCTTGCTGATTCCTGAGCTGAAAGAACAACTTGTCACAATGTGCACTCTCCCGCAGAGCACTAATTGCTCGTAAATTTCTCGTCAACCGGAACATGTTAACGATATCATACCCATCCTACTCGAGAGATTTTACACCTGGGGATATATCTTTTCTGGGGATGAAGCAAGATCTCAAAGGTCGCCGTGTTCACACCATTGCCGATATCCACCTCAAATGGGAACAAATTTTGTACCTGCTTGAGAAAAGTTACGAGCAGGCTGCTGTCCAGCAGTGGGACGTACGCTAGAACTGGTGCATTGCGGCGCTAGGTGACCAGTTCAAAGGCTGTGGTGATCAAACGTATGCAAAGCGTACTCTTATCAAAGAGGCCAGTCTCGAATACGTTTTAAGCACCCTCGTAAATTGCGAATTAACGATGTGTTACCGGTTTGTCTTTGCAAGAGTCGTCACGTAGTATAGAGTAGAACATTACGCCCTAGCGCAGACAAATTTGTTGACGAGGAGAGAAAGGTCGATTACTGCGGCGTACGGCAAACTAAGCATGCACACCTAATGAAAGCCATGTAATGGACTAGACCGGAGTTAGAGAAGGCCACCCTGACTCCAGTTAGGAGACGACGAAGAAAAGTGGAAGCTCCGGCAACGCCTCAAAGGATCGCACAGAGTTTACAGCCTTTCAGCAGGGAAGGCCTGGGACTGAACCCTGCATCAAATTTGGTGGAGGTCGCTCCTGATCCCCGTCCTCATCCTGGAGCTTCGCATCCATACGTTACCATCCAGACACCACCGCTTGTCCCTCCCACCATTCTGTGCTCTGGTGCGCAACGGCAGCGCAACCTGGCTATCTTCAGAGGTTCCGATGACCACGACGTTGACGACTGGCTGGCCTCATACCAGCGTGTCAGCACTTACAACAGGTGGGATGATTCCGTCAAGTTGAGCAATGTGCTGTTTTACCTCACGGACATTGCCAATATTTGGTTTCGCAACCATGAATCTGACAGGCCGAGGTTGTGCTCCTTCAAAACGAACTTTGAAGATGTCTTCGGCCGCTGCGCTGTGCGAAAGCTCCTCGCCGAGGAACGTCTCCGTGCCGGCGCTCAACAAACTGCCGAATCTTTCACAAGATATATCGAGGACATTGTTGACATATGCAAGCGTGTAAACCCGTCCAAGCCAGAGGGCGACAAGGTCGTTAACATTCTCAAGGGAATAACCGATTATGCTTTTCAGATCCTCTTGGCAAGGAATCTTACATCCGTCGCCGATGTCATCAGGCTTTGCCAAAGATATAATGAATTACGGAAGCAACGCGCTTCTACGCACCAATCTGACGAGCCTGGTGAGGCACTTGCTGGTTTGGCTCTTGGCGCTCCGCTTTCTGACTGGTCACAGCTCTTGCAGCAGGTCAAACCTTTCATCCGGGATGAAGTCGCCCGCCAACTGTCTCTAATGCCTCACGTTCGGGACCGTGTCTGTTCTGCTCCCAACCATGTGCAGTCTCTCGCGCCGACCATCCGCCAAGTAATTCAGGACCAGGTCGCTGAAGTCCTACCAACGACTCAACTTCCTCCTGTTGCTGCGCCACTCACCTATGCTGAAGCCGTGACTCAGCCGCGTCGACCGTTCGCGCCGATTGCGCATCCCACCCGCCCTCCTATTTTTGCTCCGCCACCGTTCGTGCCTCCGCCGTCTTCGTCGCTCCATCATTATCGAAGCCACCTTACCAACGTGTGGCTCACCGCCGATAATTGCCCCCTTTGCTACGCTTCTGGACTTGTAGGTTACGTCGCCCGGATCTGCCGTCAACGTGCGCCTCGTTCCGACGCTTCTGTGCCTCCCTACCGATACGACACTGAGCCTCCCTGCCCAACGTCTCTTCTGGCTTGTTTGCGGCTCGCCCATCACACCTTCATCGTCACTCGCCTGAGCCTCGACGTCGGTCCATAACTTCTACGCTCCACTGCTCTGCCTCTGTCTGCGAGGAAAACTAACATCAGCAGTTCCGGAGGGAAGAAATGCGTGTTTTGCAAACTACTCAAGCCCTCCTTCTACTCCCGCTAACGTGATAAAGTGCCTGTTGACGGCGTCCACGTTCTCGCACTCGACGACACGGATGCTGCCGTCTCCGTCATTAGCGACAGCCTTCGTCGAAAAGTTCGTAAGGTGGCTACGCCGCTTCTTGACTTTTTTCTCCGAACTGCCAGCTCGCAGCGCGTCCAGCCTGTGGCAGCATGCGTGGTTCGTGTTTGCATCAACGATGTTTCATATATCATCAGCTTTGTTGTGTTGTGTCACTGTTGTTACGATGCCATCCTCGGCTGCGACTTTCTTTCGACCCACAGCGCCGAGACTAATTGTGCCTGTGCCGAAATTGCGCTCTCCCCCTTTTGTGACTCTTTCTTGTGCACCATGCCTATCCGTCCCGCTAAACTCCTTGTTGCTGAAGACACATAGACATTCCTCCTTTTTTTTCCTTTGACTGCGCTGCCCTGTTCACTCCCGCCGCAGCCTCTACGTGATGCCTTGCTCTCCCTTTCGCGTTTTCGATGGAAGCGGCGCAGTCCATGTTTGCAACCCATTTTCATGCCCGTCCTCTGTCATCCGCGGCGAATGTCCGTGCTGTGTCGAATTCTTCGACACTACAGTCCCCTGCGTCGTCTCCGGTGACCTTGCTTTTCCTCAGGTTGATGCCGTGATCTCTTGTGCTACTTGGATTGCTTCGCTTCCCGCCGACGTATTGGAATGCGCCATCGCTCCCGACCTTCCGCCTGCACTGCGCGCCCAATTAGTCGCCGTTCTTTAACGTTCTAGTGCGTCTTTTGACATTTCCCAGCCATGTTTGTGCCGAGTGTCGGCTGTCACGCAAAGAATTTACACCGGCACGCACACCCCCTTGCGCCAGCGTTCGTATCGTGCCTCTACCACTGAGCGCCGCGTCATTCGTGAGAACGTCGACGACATGCTTCACCGCGTCATCGTACAACCCTCACGCAGCCGTTGGGACTTTTCAGCTTTTCTGGTGACGAAAAAAAGATGGCTCCATTTTTTGTTTGTGCTGAATACCGCAGGCTCGACTAGACCCCCCGCAAGGATGTTTATCCTTTGCCGTGCATAGAAGATGCGCTGGATTGCTTGCAGGGCGCTGAGTTTTTCTCCTCCTTGGATTTACGTTCCGGCTACCGGCAAGTGCCGACGGCTGCCGCTGACCGACCTAAACCTGCCTTCGTCACCCCCAGCGGCTTGTACTAGTTTAAAGTGATGCCGTTCGGCCTGTGCAATGCCCCAGCAACATTCGAGCGAATGATGGACACTATTCTCAGCGGGCTCAAATGGGAGACATGTCTCTGTTATCTAGATGATATTGTTGTTTTTTAAAACAACATTCTCCTTGCCATCTCAGCCGTCTTGGGCGCGTTCTAACGTGACTTGCCGACGCAGGGCTCCAACTGAATTTAAAAGAATGTTACTTTGCTGCAAAGAAGCTTACGATATTAGGTCAGGTGGTCTCCAAGGATGGCGTTGTCCTTGATAATTCAGAAGTTCGCATTGTTGCTAATTTACCAAAACCGATTACTTTTAAAGAACACCGAAGTTTTGTCGGCCTGTGTTCCTATTTCGGCCGGTTCATAGGCAATTTCGCCTTCGTCATTGCCATTTTAACTTAGCTTCTCTGCGGCAACCAGAACCTCTCATCCTGGTCACCCGCTTGTGACGCCGCATTCAATACCTTGCGCTCTCTCCATGTTTCTCCACCCAGACAACCCGACAGAAATTCATACTGACGCTAGCGGCGTGGGCCTGGCGCTGTTCTCGCCCAGAAAGAATCGCGGTTTCCGGAATATGTTGTTGTTTATGCCAGCCGCACACTATCTAAAGCGGAATGTCGTGCCATCATTTCGTCTTTACGTATAAGGCCGGCCTTTTTTTTGTCGTTACGGACTATCACACCCTATGCTGGTTGCCTTCTCTCAAGGACCTCTCTGCCCATCTCACCTGTGGAGCTTTATGTTTCTAGGAGTACGACATCCACGTCATTTATCGCGCAGGAAGCAAGCATTCCGAAGCGGACTCCCTCTCTTGTCCACCGCTTTCATGTGATGCCCGCTCGGATGTCGTCTGTGCCTATGATTTATTTTCATTTGACATCGCTGATATGCCCACCGAGCAGCGGAAGGATCCTTGGATTGCCTCTATCCTCACCTTCCTGTCTACTCCCTCACGGCGTCCTCATCTTGGGCTCTGCGCTGTCAAGCTGACCACTTTGCCGTCCACGATGGACTTCTATACTACAGTAACAACCTCCTCGACGGACTAAAGTGGCTACTGGTCATTCCTCGACACCTCCGTGCTGACATATGTGCCTAATTTCACTCTGATCGCCATTGCGCCTACGTCGGCGCGTTGAAGACGAATGCTTGCCTCCGTCTAGGGTTATTTTGGCTCATTATCTACCATTTTGTTCGTCATTTCATCCGCTGATGTCCCACGTGCCAATGCCATAAAACCCTTCCTAGCCACCCAATCGCCCTACTGCAGCCGTTGCCTTGCCCTGGTCGGTCCTTCAACCTTGCCGGAATTGATCTCAATGGCCCCCTTCCGACCACTGCTGCTAACAATCGCTGGGTGATCGTAGACCATCTGACGCGGGAGCCTGCCCTCTGCCTCCGCCGACGTTGTTGCGTCGTTCATCATTCACCATTTGGTTCTGCGCCACGGCGCCCCTCAAGAGCCTCTGACTGACCGCGAGGGGTTTCTTTCTTTCGAATGCCGTTGAATCCCTGCTTAAGAAATGCAACATAGTTCATCGATCCACTACAGCGTACTACCCTCAAACTAATGGCATTACCGACCATTTCAATCGCACTCTCAGCGACATGCTCATCATGTACGTTGACTCTGCTTTCTCCAACTGGGACGAAGTCTAAGTGATACACTTTGTCAAGAGTGCCTATAATACGTCTACGTAGACTACGACAAGCTTATCTCTTTTTTTCTTTTTTTATAGCCCCGAGCGCACGTCTGCTATTGACACAATTCTTCGCTACAGTCCTGACTCTTCTGAAACTAATCCCTTTTCCGCAGCCCATTTGTACGGCGAGGAGTGCCGCCAGCTTGACCGGTCATTCATCACTCAGCACCAGTGGCACCAAACACACAGCCGCCAACCCACTCATGCTCGTATGCATACCCATCGCATGCTCCTGACTCTCTCATTTGGTTCTAGGTCCCCTGCATCACTCCTGGTTTATCAGCGAAGCTTCTTTTCCGCTACAATGACCTTTACCGTGTTGTTCAACAAACCTTCCCAGTGAACTATATTGTAGAACCCGTTGCGTCTTCTTCGCACAAGCATCGCCGCGGCCGTGAAAGTGTGCACGTTGAACACCTAACACTGTACTATGACCCGCTCGTTCTTCCCGCCCCGTAAGTCGACAAGATGGCTTTTTTTGTTTTTAGCTGGGAGGTATTGTAATGGACTAGTCCGGCGTCAGAGAACGCGACCCTAGTCAAAAGACTTCGAAGACAAGGGGAAGATGGAGCAATACCTCAGAGGATCACACAGTGCTTACTACTTTCAGCAAGGAAGCCCTGCGACTGAACCTTGCATCACAGGTATAATAATCAGGCGGACGCTTGCATTTTCTCACCCCTTAGCGACCGAACCTATCCCTTCGTTCAGTCAAGTGCCGATACCGTTGTTTTGAAATTTGTGGGTCGCAGCTTTTTGCTGTATTCTCAATCGAGGAAGTGTCGACTTGACATTTCAGGCGTGGTTTCATCCTAATAATTGTCAGTGCTCACGGTTTCTTGGAATTTGGAAGTGATCGTATCTGTCGCCTTGCAACAGAATGCCCTACAGAATGCCGGGGTTGCTGTTCGATTTCACTAACCCTCGCAGTTAGCCGAATCTGTTTATAGGAAGATGCGCTGGATCGCTTTTTTTACGATGCATCAATACCGGTCACTTTTCAATTAGGCTCTGTTGTCTCTCTGGTATGGGGCGATGGGGAGTGGTCATTATGAACCTAATTAATTCGAAAATATAGCACACAACGAAAGTTCGTGCTCTTTTCTCGCATCCTTTCCTTCCCCTGGTTTCCTTTTCCGGCGTAGTTTTGTTATGCGCTAAGCAAGAGAGTTTCGTTTTTGATTCCTGTAAATAAAGCTCAAACGCATGGATAATCTACCACCTCTAGAGAAAGGTAATAGGGAGTAATAGGTAGTGCGTGATAGCAAGAAGGTAAAACTCAAAGTTGAGGCGAACAGATTATTTGACCTAAGAAAACATTTTCTTAGGACGTTGCTTACCGTTGCAAATGATCAGTGCTTGCCAAATATCTAAACACTGTGTCGCGTAATACATGCGGATAAACAGAGATGTATAGGGCAAACGATGATACTTGCTTGCGCAGGATTCCATAGCGATGAGAACGAGCATTGCAGAGAGAATAGCAGTCTGCATTATGTGCTTCTTTCGGTAGTCTGATCAAACTGCGGTAGCAACAGCCATAAAAAATGACATGCAGAGAGCAGCACACGCCACAAGGCTGAGCACTCTGCGCTTTGCACTAACAAGCTCAGACACAGATCCTTCTCAAGCAATGACTCATTTTCAGACATGCCTTGGTTTGAATTTATGAATAATAATACTTCGAGCTACGTTAAAAAAGTACAATAAAAAGTGAGAACAATCGATTTCTGCACGCTTGCGTTAGAAAAGAAAGTTTTGAGCATCTGAAATATGAGCAGCTGTGGTACGGAAAGGTCGGCCAGCTGTTTATAAATTTTGCGCCACAGCTGCTGAGGAATTAGTGCGACAGTGGTATAGGCCATGAAGAAAGAGACAAATCATAAGAGTACTGTGTCAATAACATTACTGGAATTGCGACCTGAGAAGACACTTGTGGTAGGCTCAAGAAAAAATATCAAAATCCCGGAAAACAGCAAAAAGGGCGCAGTCATTGCTCGAATACCGTTTCATCAAGCGGAAGTCACTGTTCACTTTTGGACTTTACATCGACACTGTGTCCGACCGTCGCGATTTTTCAGTGGGGCTCGTAAGGCTGACTGCCCTTTGACGCAAAGCTTTTTGTAAAAAGTACAGAGCAGAATTTTTCCTCGGTTTGCTTCTAGTAATTATCGTAATTTCCCGTTTGTTATAGCGGCGCCTCCTGGGCTGTTTTGGACCCTCTGCTTGTTTTGATTAGTTTGTTTATAACAGAAATGTAAACCTTCGTTTCCTTTTGGCGCTATCACGTTCTTATTGCAATTTTTGAAGTCTAATTGTCATGTTGAGTATACCGGCATACAATGCTCAATATCTAGCTTCGTATCAATTTTTTACAATATGACACTGTTGCAGTGTAGCTCAGCACAGGCATTCTCTCAACATTGCTTTCAATTAAACAGGCTGCCATTATTCGCCTCATAGAACAAGAAAAATGCTATAAAGGCTAAGGTATTGCCTAACACGAAGAATTCAGCAAGAAGCTGTTCCCGCGGCGGCTTTACCACTTCTGTTTCACTTTGCGCTGTTCATTGGCTAGGCCATGTTTAGCAAACAGTTGCTGCATCGACGGTCCTGGCTTGGGGATCGTCGACACTCATACACGATAATAATAAGCTGCGTTAATTTTACAAGGATATTCGGTTTGAGCATGAAGCCAGCCGGCTTGCACTTCCGCTCGACGTACAATCGGGGATAAAAGTAAGTTCTGCAGGACGCGCGGATAGCCGTCTGGGAGCACAGCTGCAACGTCTTCCAGAAATAAGTCCATTTGGCTACCACACATTATAGCGCTTAAGTGAGACTTCAACCTGTTCAACTGTTGTTTCGTGCCACAGCCTAATAAGAAAGACATCGCCGTCGGTTGCTGATTATGCGTCCTGGAGACTTGTCCCCGATAGTACGCCTGCACTTCGCCTTTGGCGAAGCTTATTCTCAAACTTTATGAGTCCGCCGTTTTTTCTGATGCTGAAAGGTGCTCTTATTACGGTCCCCCGTCTGCTACACCGAAGGAGCTCCACGCGGTGAGGGAGGCTCGCTCTGAGAAGCAATGAAGGCGAAGTGTCCAGGGGCGTGTGAGTAGCACTCGTGCTTTCTTGTAAACGCAGGACTGTTTGTTCTCCCGTTCGAAATTTATTTTCTTAATAGCAACAGTTGCCGTGCCAAATTCTACAGTACTACTTCTGTGTACACTGAATTCGGACCACCTTGTAGTTTTAATTATCACCATCAGGCGGTACTGTAATGCGTTTGTTATCATCTACACCTGTTTGATTCTACCCTTTTATAGTGTTCTTCATTCCCCCTCCCCTTTTTTCCACCTGATTAGACTTTTGGCGCTTCCTGATTTTCGCTCGTCCCCTAGCGTGGGTATGTGCCATTTATGGCTGGAAACAGCGAGAGTTTCTCTTAGGGATTGCTGATGAAGCCAATCGCGGGTGAGCTCTCTGTCACAGCTTGTTACTGTAAAATATGGAGCGCTCAGTGGAATATGTGCCGCACGATCTCTCGGAGCACGATGGCTTAAGTGTCCTGACTGCACCAATCAGCAAGCTCACGATATTTTAAATCAACCAACTAAACGGAAAGTTTCACACCAAGAGACCGCTCTTCCAAGAGGTGCATCAAGATGGGCACTTAACTGATGAGCAGAGTAGGGAAAGAGTTAGTACATATCGGAACAGCGCATCAGCAGCCGAATGGTGTTTCCTTTCTGCTAGACCACGAAGGGTGCGCGCTCTACTAGGCGTCATATTCTACTACGCGCTCTGTATTTTATATTGCCATTTCGCACCCATTTTCTCCTTTGTCAATTGCCACTCAGATATACCTCCACCTTTCAATACTCTCTGAAAAACGACTCGACCATTGGGTAGTTGGCGAACAGATCATACCAGTGCGGCGATATGCAGCCGTTGGCAGCTTCTGGTGTGTTGCATCGCAGTGTTTTCTGAAAAGCAGGAGACTGTACCTGACTTGTACCTGACCTGTAGCCTGTTATACTTAGTGGCATAGGCAGGGGCCTATTGGTTTACATTCTTTTTCTGGCTGCCCCACCATACTTTTTGTACCTGACCTGTGGCTCCCATTGGCTGCGACATGCAGCGAGTGGCGAGGTTCGTCAGCAACCCACCCATTTCCCACAGACGCTTGAAAACCGAGGGTATACCTGATTCACAGAGGACCTAATGCCCTCGAAATGAAGAATGTAAAATGGTCAGCTTATAGAATACGGTCCCAGATATTCCTTGCAGAGGTCTACACTGATGACACCTCCTTGAATTGGCAGGAGGGTAGGCAAGCCGGCCATATTAACCTTCTCATCACCTTTGATTCCGTCCATCCCATGCACTTAGTGAGAGGCCATTCTTTTGTCTAGTAATTCGCTCTTTCCCGCATACAGCTTTTTTAGGGTCCGATGTCCTCTTTTGATCCTGCTGTTATTTATTCTACGCCTGTATGAGGTGGTAATGAAACGCTCCGAATCATTGTGCATTATGTATGTTCTATGCCGGCAAAGAGAGGACATTGTTCCTTAGTGTTTTTCACAATATATGCTGCTATGTCTTGTGAAACCCTTTTGACGGCACGTGTGGCATTCCCCCAGAAACAAGCCTGTGAGGTGATACATGGATAAGTCTTGGTGTAGTGTCGCACGAAGTGTAATAAAAAAGCTTCCCACGAGAGCCTTCATGGAAAGAGAAGTAGACAGGAGGTTAAAAAGTTAACATACTTTGCTCAATTACTATCACGATATCGGCCCTGGCGGAAAAAGTAAATTTTGCGACTTGACGCCTTCTCTCTGCAATACAGCCACCGTGGAGAACCATGGACGATGCTCCGGCAACGACGTGAGAGGGCGCCGCTGTGGGGTGGGTTCATATTGTTAGAGTACACAGTCACGAGGCAAAGATGACGTTCTTCCGTCGATGCGCTGTTTATGATGATAAGGACGCTGCAGCTAATATTGGGGTGTCTTTGAGTTAGTGTGCTCGCTGAAAGCGGCCTGTCAACCGTGTTGCTTAGCTTACCCACATAATATTTGGTGGAGGTGAGGGGTGCTACATCACGACCACGTCCTCAACTTGCACAGCGGCCGAAGCTTCGATTTATCACTATGCCGTCCGACACACCTCCGGCCAAGGCGCACCACCAGAGCCGATTATTGTCGTGGCGCAGCCTCGCGATATGCGCAGAATTATGGCGCTGATGACGTCGATGTCGAAGACTGGCTCGCCATGTATGAGCGCGTTGGTGAGCATAACCACCTGGACGCTACCTTTATGGTTTTTAACGTGATCTTCTACTTTGCGGGCAGTGCGTGCGTCTGGTTAGAAACGCATGATGCAGACCTTACCAATTAGGACTCCGGCAAACAGAAGCTCCGGGGCTTATTAGTCAAGCGCATTGGTCGCAAGTTCGGCGCTAAAAAAGACCTTGTTTCTCGAGTTCAGTCGTCCACAAAGTCATGCCTCTCCTACATGCAGGAAGCTCTGCGTCATAAAGTGGGAAGCGCAATGTCCGAGACCGACAGGACGGCCACATCCTGAAGAGGATCGCTGATGATGCTTTTAATATTTTACTCTGCAAAACTGCGCAACGGTCCTCTCAGTTTTCCAAGTATATCGGCAGTTTAAACAAGCCAAACTCCGCAGTATTGCTCCCGTTTCGACTGCCTTCCGGACACGGTAACGATATCCTCGTGAGAAGACCTGGCAACACTGCAGCAGCCATGCCATTCTGCCAACTTGTCCCGGATTTCACGCAGAGAACTGGAGGCTATGAATCCCATCGCATTCGCCCCTCAGCCGGCCAACGATACTATTGCTCTTATCCAGGCCGTTGCTCGCCAGGAGTTCGCGAACGTCGGCCTCATTTCTGGCCTTTCCTCTGCGTCGCCCGGTTCACCACCAACCATTCCGATGGTTGCTTCTGCTTCACCGAGTCCGACTATTACGCCGCGCAGCCGCTACCGTAATACTGCGGATTGGCGAACCTAGGACGATCGGCCAATCTGCTTCACCTGTTCGCGTGTCGGCCATAATTCGCGCCACTGCCGGAGCCGTTGGTTTTCCCCTACTGCATCTTGGTCTAATTGCGATCGTCGTGCCGGCTACAGAACTAGCTGTAATTACTATTGTCGTGCCCACCACGGAGCGCACCATATGTCTTTCCGTGATGAATTCTCACATGCTAACGACACTCCGACCACGCACAGGTTCAGCCGCTCACCTCACCTTATGTCCGCTGCTCCCGTTCGCTTCAACTTGAGCGCTCATCCATTCGACTCTTTTCTGGCTCTCAGTCCGGAAAATAACTAATGCAGGTCTTGGAGGTGACGATGCATTGACGACCCAACCCGAAAATGCTCTCCTGACTCTCGTCGCCGCAGCAATCGTCCTGATATCCGCGTGAACTTTGCACTAGTTACCGCTGTTATTGACACTGGCACCCAAGTTTCTGCCTTGGGCTCCTCCTTTAGACGTGATGTCACGCAGGTTGGGATTCCCGACATTTCCTCAGCTGTTTGAGTCGACGACGGAAGTGCTGCTGTCATCGTTGGAATGTGCATTCCACGTGTTATCACATGCTGGTCGTATTACTCCTCTCCTGTTCACTGTCCTCGACCACTGCCACCACGATGCAATCTTCGGGATCTACCTGGTAACGACCCACGTGACGCTAACTGATCGCCTCATTGGCCTTCTTCGTTTCGACCTGCCGCTCTGCTATTAAAGCACCGATTCCAAGCCGCCCCGTTTACGTGCCACAAAATTTACTCGCCTTACGCGCGACGCAGCAGTCTATATCCCAATGTCCCCGTTCTCCCCCGTTCCTGATAGTGCCTTCTTCACTTGCCTAGTCAAGGACATTGTCCTTCAGCGTAAGATCATCCTTCCACGCACCGTCCAGACCATCATCGGTAACCGCACCTGCCTTCTGAATCTGAACGTAAGCCTCTTTGCCTTGTGCCATCGCATTCGCTTAACTGTTTTATCTGACTGAATGCGCCATTTATACTTTCATTGCTGGGCCTCAGTCTGGGCTTCATGAACTTCCTTGCTCGGCCACTTCACGCCCTGACCTCACTTCAGCAATAATCGCGGCGGATTTGGCACCTTACAGCGCCAGCGTCCGCTGAACCGTCTTAGTTTCCTACAAGGACGTGTTCAATTTAGTGAATTGTCCTCTGAGCGAAACTACTGTCGTGACCCATCGCATCAATTCGGACGTTGCCAGCCCCATACTCAGAAGGCTCTACCGTGCCTCGCTTCCT
This sequence comes from Amblyomma americanum, assembly GCF_052857255.1. Lineage (NCBI taxonomy): Eukaryota > Metazoa > Arthropoda > Arachnida > Ixodida > Ixodidae > Amblyomma > Amblyomma americanum. Next base: position 92,325,330 of record NC_135505.1, on the reverse strand, counting down.
GAGCACCATTTCACCCAGACAGAGTCGGACAAGATGCCGGTGAACAATATTATAGAGCCTCCTAGCGGTTCTTGGCCGCCCCCTGTAGTATTGGTCACAAAGCAAGTGAGAGTTGGCGCTTCCGAAAACTGATGACGCCCTAGATTGCCTGCGTGGTGCCAGCTAATTTTCTTCTATTGATCTCAGTTCAGGCTACTGACTAAATGCCGTTGACGAACGAGATGGTGAGAAAACTGCCTGTGTCGCCTCCCATGGCCTGCGCCAATTCAAAGTTATGCCCTTTGGTCTCTACAACGCTCCTATCACATTCCAGTGCATGATGGACACGCTCCTTCGTGGCTTCAAATGGACCACGTGCTTGTGCTACTTAGTTCAGGTTGTCGTTTTCTACACCTCGTTCAACAGCCTTTGTGCTCTCTTTGCCGTCTGCCACGGCGCCTGTCTCCAAGTGAACTTCAAGTGCAGGGTCCTCGGTCACATGGTTGCTGCTTCTGGTGTCAAGCGCGACCCCACAAAGTTCGTGCCGTTTGCTAGTTCCCCCCCTCCCCGTTCATCTAGCGTTATGCGCAGTTTCCCCAGGCTCTGATCATATTTCCGCAGGCTTATCTCGAACTTCGCCGGCCCGGCATGCCCTTTTATCACCCTCCTGAGGAAGGATATGTATTTTTTCCTGGGCCCTTGACTAAGCTCGCACCTTCGCAGCACTTTTTGTGGCCCTCACTGCTCCGCCTTTGATGGTCAATTTCATTGCATTGGCGCTCTGCTAGCGCCACACCAGCACAAGCACTATCGCTCAGCCGTCTGCTCTCTCCCTCCGAACGTAACTAATCTGTTACAGAGCGTTAGTGCCTTGCACTAATGTCATTCCGTCCGCATTTATTTGGGAGGAATTGCTGCTTAGTTACAGACAACCACGCCTTGTGTTGGCTGACCTCTCTGAAAGGCCCTACAAGCGGTCCATATATTCAACTACGGCTTACGACCTGGGCAGTGGAAGTCGCCGCCAAGCATGACATGGGGGCCACGACTGGCAGCCGGAAGGCCACCCGTGGAGGGATGGCATCATAATTTTCTTTTCTTTTTGATCTTCGCTAAATAAAGTTTTGACCACCACCAGCACAGGCCGTCTGTGTCGATGGGCCTGGAGCTTGCACGAATACACATTTATGTCGCCTACAAGTCGGGCCAGCTGCATAAAGAGGCTAGCTGCTTGTCCTGCCATCCTGCCGATCCTCCCAACACCCACAACCGCGATGCAGAAATTGCGGTTCTTACTGGTCGGACTTTTACACATCCCAGATGAGCAGTGCCGTCATCCATCTCTGCGGCCAACACTCGACCGCCTCTGCAGCGAACCCTCCGATCCTGCTCTGTTCCTCTTCCTGCTGCTTCAAGATACTCTGTACCGATGCACTATGCACCCGGATGGCGCCGACCTCTTGCTCGTCGTGCCGAGCCATCTCCGCTCCAATGTACGTGCTCTACTTTATGATGCTTCTGCAGGAGAACTCGGCGTATCACGCACGTACGACAGGGGGCCAAAACGGTTCTGGCCGGGCCTTACCGCTCTTTACACGGCTATGTTGGCGTTTGCGATCAATGTCCACGCTGGAAACGTCCCCGCTTCCGTCTAATGGCCAGCTTCAACCCATCGACATTCCTACTGGCCAATTTATATGTAATGGTCTCGATGTACTTGGGCCATTTCTGACATCAACTTCAGGAAGGAAATGGATTGCCGTTGCAACCGATTACACTAACCGGTAGGCTATAAGGAACGCTACCCCGACGGGCTGTGCCTCGATGTTGCTGACTGCTCCATGGCGTCGTCCTGTTTCGTGGTGCTCTTTATCAACTGCTTACATATCGAGGACGGTGCTTTCTTTACAATGTGGTCAACGACCTTCTGCGCTCATGCTCCACTCGTCACAAGTATACAACCGCATACCATTACCAAATAAATCGTCATACTGAGAATTTAACCTAGCCCTGACGGATATGCTGTCAACGTGTCTGGGACCGCTATTGTGAATGGGGCGTCAGTTTGACTTCCGTGCCGTTGGCTTACAATTCCTCACCCCACAATACCACCGGATACTAACTCTACTACCTACTCTTCTGTCTCGACCCCTTGCTACCCTTTGACACCCTTTGACAACTTGCTGCCTCATGACCCTTTTAGCAGCAGTTACACTTGTGACGCCGTTGCCCGTGCTGACGCTGCCGGCCAAATTGCTTGGGATCGCCTCGACGTTCTCTAGACTGCACAAAAACGTCCTTACGACCTGCATCATCGATATGCACCTACCCTTCCGGCTCCCTTGTACTGCTGTGGTTCCGTACGCGCTATGTAAGCCTGTGTGAGAAGCTACTGCTTCTTTACGTCGATCCTTGCCGCACCTGGAGGCAACTTAGCAATGTGACCTATACGAAATCAAGCCCCTGTACTCCAACTTTTCTCCCGCGGCCCAATCTGCACAGCTCCTCCACGTCGCCAGTCTTACGCCCTTCCATTCGCGCCCACCACATTAGGCCTCAGAGGGACTGTGCTTTTTCTGCGGGGCGGAGGAGGTAGTGTTACGGCATAAAGTCATGAGACGAAAAAGACGTTGTTCTGTCGCTGTGCTGTAGACCACGACGGGGACGATGCAATTAGTGAGCATGTGCTGGGGTGACCTGGCTTTTTAGTGATCTCTCACTGCGGCCAGGCGCGTCTGCTGCTTAGCTTACCCCCCGAATAATATTTAATCATTTATTACTGTGTCTTGCAGCTCCTGAAGACATTATTGCAGGGGGAAATGACAAATGAAATTTGCTGGTAAGGACATGAGGAGAGCAATAAAAATTATCTGTTTCAGTGCTAATGGCAAAAAATGCACCAAAATAAGACCACTGCGCTACACAAATACCATAACTAACGTGCTGAAAAACAGACGAAGGGGAGAAAACTGCGCGGAACGTCACATATCAGATAAACAGGCGCGCAAAGAATCTTCCGTGCAGGACTCAGGGACTCCAGATGGGAGCCTATTCTAATCTTTATATCTTCGACTGTCTTTAGTCGTCTATATAAAAGTAAGGTTCAAGCAGGCGCCGGTCTTTGTTGATGCCGAGCTCTCCTGAAGAGATGCGATAACTTATATGGAACAAGCAATGCTTTCTATGCCGAGCTTAAAATGCACAGCCGAGTTGGTCTTTCAGAGACGTGGCACTAGTTGAGAACCTGATCATGAATGGCAGATCATGAATGACAGTTTACCAATTTCCCTCCAGATCATGAAATCCCTCTCATTTCCCCTCTCAGATTATGAATTCCCTCACAATTTACCTCTCAGATAATTAATGGCAGTTTATCAATTTTCCTCAAGAGAAAAGTGTACAACAGCTGTATCTTACCGGTACTCACCTACGGGGTAGAAACATGGAGGCTAACGAAAACAGTTCAGCGTAAGTTAAGGACAACGCAGCGAGCCATGGAAAGAAAAATGATAGGTGTAACGTTAAGAGACCGGAAGCGGGTAGAGTGGGTGAGGGAACGGACACGGGTTAATGACATCCTAGTCGAAATCAAGAGGAAAAAATGGGCTTGGGCAAGGCATGTAATGCGAAGGCAAGATAACCGCTGGTTCTTAAGGGTAGCGGAGTGGATTCCAAGAAGAACGCAAGCGTGGCAGGGGACAGCAGAAGGTTAGGTGGGCGGATGAGATTAATAAGTTAGCAGGCAAAGGGTGGATGACTCTGAAAAAGACAGGGTTAATTGGAGATACATAGGACAGGCCTTTGTCCTGCAGTGGGAGTAATAAGGCTGATGATGATGGTGATGATGATGAGTTGCAATATTGGAGTAATATTTTCGAGGCCCCCGAGCATGCATGTTCCCGAATTGGTACAATGCAACTGAAGCTGTGGACAACGCGGCGAAATAGGGAAACAAAAACGATAAGTGTGACGTTAAGAGACAGGAAGCGGGCAGAGTGGGTCAGAGAAAAGAGGCGAGGATAATTACATCCTAACCAAAATCAAGAACAAGAAATTGGCTTATATTATATATATAATTGGTTTTTGGGGGAAAGGAAATGGCGCAGTATGGCTTAGGGAAGAAATGCAACTTGAAGGCAAGGGTAGCTGACTGGATACCAAGAGTTGGCAAGCGTAGCAGGGGTGGCAGAAAGTTGTGTGTGCGGATGAGATTAAAAAGTCTGCAGGAATGAAGCGGCCACTCTGGCTTAAGCCATGGCTAACTGGAGAAATATGGAAGATGCTTTGTCCTGCAGTGGGCTTAGTCAGGCTGTTGCTGCTGATGATGATGACGATGACGCAAAAAACAGGAATTGATTGACATTAGGCTCTGTTTTTGGGAAATTACGCTTTAAGAAAGGAAGCGTTTTGCAGGCTTTGCAGGGAACAAACTAAAAGAGCGTCGTCCTTGTACGGTTTGACGTGAAATAAATGTACACATATTTATATTTCGATATTTCATGCAGGTGAGCGTCATTTATTGAGTAATGTGTTGCAGTTAAGGAATTCTTTCAGCTGAAATTTACAAATAAAAATTTTGTAATCTTAAAGAAATCTGTGCTTAGTAGACAACCTCTGAACAAAATCCAGGTGTTGCTGAAAGTTTAAGGCACCAGCGGTACTCTTAGCGACGTGGTATATGACACGGTCGATAACATAAAACCGAACTTTGTAGGTAAGATAAAAACTGTTTCACTAATATAAACAAAAAACGGCTTCAAAACAGGCTACTGACCTGCACCAGTGAATTCCTTTACATAATTGTAGGGGTATCATTGTCATAATCATAATCAGCTTGAGAATTCCCACTGCTGGGCAAAAACCTTTTCCATGTTCGTTTAATTCGTTTCCTGTCGTTTGGCAGCTGTGGCCCTCCCACAAAATTTTAAATCTTATCCACCCAGCTAACCATCTGCTTCACCCTGCCTTCTCTTGGAATCCGCTCATTTAACGTTAAAACCAGTGGTTATTTTGCCTTTTGAAGAATCCGCACAATGCACAGCGGTAGCTGGGCCACGGCAACGTTTATTGCTTTGATTCGTGTTAATATAGGCGCTGTATGAAACGGCTAGAGATGGAATCTGAGGAAGAAGACAGCGGTTATAACTGTTCCCGTACGCTGGCGTGACGTCATTCTGATGTAGCATCTCGTTCACCCTACGGTACAGAGCGGTCTGAGAGTTTTCGTGTCCGGCCAGACCGGCGAAGTGCGGGCGCCGGAGTGCTTGGGGCAGCCTCGCATATTCCTGGCCCCTGTCCTGGTGTCCCAGCTACTTGGGGGCTGGCGGTTTTATCTTGGCGCTCAGGGTCACAGGCTCCGTCGTCCATGTCACGCTCCCCCACACGTGGCTTGATATGGCCGGTGCTTCGACGAATGTTCTCCCCCTCTGAACCATCGGCGTTCACCATGCGAGTGGCGTCCGATGACGTGATTCTGGTTGGGATTCATGGCTCGCATCGCGCGAAGTTCTTTACCCGGACAGGTTCCGCCGGCCGCAACACACCAGGAACACCGCTGTCAACTGGAGACTGCGGAGCGAGAGGCCCACGTGGTGCCACTGCGTTGTTCAGCCTGGAATGGAGCTCGTAGCCCATAAGGAGCTTCGCTGGGGTACTGCTCCCGGCCTGCAGCGTCCTTCGGTACCTGTGCAGAATCCTTGCCAAGCGTGTTTTCAAAGACATATGGATGTTCTTGTTCAAAAACGCTTTAGCAGTTCGCAGGGCGCGTTCCTCGAGCCCGTTGGACTGCGGATGATACGGTGCTGTCCAGAGATGTATTGTTATTCAGCTTCATAAACTGTCTATATTCAGCACTTGTAGATTGCGGGCCATTGTCAGAAACCAGCGTCTGGGGCGATACGAACATGCCGAACAAGTTGCGCAGGGTTTCTATGGTGGCGTGAGTGGTAGTGCTTTTCAGGGGTACTGCTTCGATCCATTTACTATGTGAATCGACAACGATCATTAGCATGTGTCCATCGATGGGCCCCACAAAGTCAATATGCAGCCTGGACTAACGCTCGCCCGTTTCTGGCCATGCGACCGCGGATTTCTTGGTTGGATGCTGGTTGGACGCAACTGGGACACAACTTAACCATGTTCTCAATTTCGTTGTCAATCCCGAGATTACACAGCAGGGAGTGGCTAAGCCGCTTCATTGAGCAAAATACCTTGATGGGAATCATGCAGCAGGTGTAACATTCCTGCTCTTGCGATGCTACGCATGATTACGCTATGGCACCAGTATAGAATTCCATGACTCCACGTATCTCAGCCTTCCGGCTGAAGTATAGTCGCAAATGCAGGGCACCGAGATTCAAACCCTAGTCCTCTAGCACGCGAGACGGGTGCTCTACCTCTGTGTCATTGCTGCATCCCACTCAATCAGTTATGATGGTGATGATGTCTGTCTGTTAACGTCTGTTAACTTCATCGTCGTCTTTTCCCAGCAGGCCCGCCCATAGCGTGGAAACCGGTCCACCTGCCGCAAATATCTGCCGCACCACCGTGATTACCTCGACTCCAGAAAATCGATGGCATGGTAAATTGCCCCGTCACAACGCTGTGAACCAGGCGATATCATGTAAGTTTTTTAGATTGAGAAAACCTCATTTTCTTTTGTGCGTAGGCTCACAAAATTAAGCAGGTCGTCCTTGGTAAGCTAAGCTAGAGTGCATGCTTGGTCGGCGAAGTTATGTAACAACGTTACATCTGTTCTACAATCGCTTCAATCTCTGGCATCCATATCAAGGCCTCTGAACTGTTTTTTCGCCTCATCAGTTTTCATTTCATCATTCGGAATTTTCCTCGCCGACTTGCTTCGACCCTTTTTTGAGAGTCTTGACTAAAATGAAAAAAAAGAGAATTGATGTAGATGAAAATTAATGACGCAGTAACTGTCTCGCATAGCTCAGTGAACATCCGAGCCGTGCACTGAGGGAAGGAATAAAGGAGAAAGTGAAATAAAAAAGGAAGAAAACATTGCCTTGGTGGAAATCTCTCGAATAATGTCGACCACCTTGAGATCATTAAAGTGCACTCACAACGTACAACACACGGGCGTCTTTGGCGTTTCGCCTCCATTGAAACACGGCCGCCGTGGTCGGGATCGAGCCCAGGTGCTCTGGCTCGGTAGATGAGCGCCTCAACGACTGAGCCACCACGACGAATAATTGCAGAACAAGGAGCAAGGCGGAATAAGCCGTGGCCTTGCCACCTCTGGAAGCCAGATGTTCGAGCCTGCTAAACTTCCGCGCTGCATTAGGGCATGACGACACTTCCTATTTACATTTAACATCATCAGGCGTCCCAGTGATGCAATTCATATTGACAGAATAGCATCACTGCTTGACGTGCCTCACCACCACTTAGTGATACATTCCGTGCGGTCGGCGCGAATCGCTACTCATTTCATTACCAGCATAAACCACTCTTCCTGAAACTTTAAGTCAGATCATTGTTTTATGCTGGTAAAGAAATGACTAGAAATGCGCGCCGACCATACATAGTGTGTCGCTCAGTGGTGGCGGAACCCGTCAGGCAGAGATGGTATTCTTTCAGTGGTAACTCCATCATTGAGGCGCTGGAGGATGTAAAATGTAAATAGGAAGTGTCGTCATGTCTTTATGTAGCGCGGAAATCCAGTAGGCTCTGTTACGTTTCGCCTACGACGCGCGGTATAGCCGGCGCGGATGCAACGGACGCCGGGGCTTCGTTCAAAGTGGCGGTCATTTTGGCCCGTTCAGTGCTGCCGCAACGCCTCCCGCCAAGCGCGTCCAGGCAGGTTTCAATGCCACGTGTCTTCGTGTGTGCGTGTGTGTGTGTGCATGTTGGTGCCCACGCTTGTCAAAGCGCGGCAGCCGGGGAGAGGAGCTCCCCAACTGGGAGGCGAGGAGGTCTGACCGGCGCCGGCCCGGCGGACGCGACACGTCACGTCTCAACATGTCCGTGCGTCGCCGTCTCGTGCGCTTCATCCCGAGCCGTTCCTTCTTGCCCTCGACTCCGAGGGTATAAAGGCAGCTGCCCCGGACGCCAAAGAGAGACTTCGATTTCTTCCGTCGAGTAACGTGGTCGCCCTGACCGGCTGCTCTTTTGCGATGCTAGAATAAACAAGTTGTTCTGTTGGCAGTCGACTCATCCTTTGCCAGGACCTTCGGATGTTTCCAGCTGTGCCCCAGGCTGCCAGGCCAACGCTACCCTTGGGGCTTGCGACCCATTTGCAACAGCTCGAATATCTCAGATGTGCGAAATATCGGTGTTTAAAATAACCTTCTGCCTTTTCCTTCTCAACTTCCTTGCCAGAGGCAGCTCATAAAAAAAGATTAGGAGCTAGGGCGACCCCAACCCACAAATATGTCGTCATTGTGTACGTCCGGTTGCCGAGATGGGAGGGTCGCTTCTCAGCGCTTGTCTTGTTTAGGCTAGCTAGCATCTTTAGCATCGACTTTTCTGTCTGTGAACTTTGGTGTTTTTGTTACGTCATGGACCTCGAGCTTGAGCATCGACTCACATAAATTAGTGCCGATATGTTCTTGGAGTGTTACAAAACCCCCACTTCAAACCCCTGCGCTAAATCCTAAAGATTAAAGCGGCTCGTAGGCGGGATCACTGGGCTTTCCCGACGACGACGGTGGCGATATTTCTGAGAGCTAAGTGATTAATCTGGAGAATATGGCAATGATCTTGCGCGTATTCATAGTTTTATAAGTTCTATAATGCATACAAATGGTAACCAATACCCGGCGTGAGCGCTTACATATGCTGCTTGCTTTCTTCGGCGATATTCAAGCTTGATAGGGTAGGAGGGAGAGTACAAGGTATTTCGGACGTATCAGAGCATGTTCTAAACATTGCATTATTTAGCCAGTCATTGCCATAGATTCACGTAAAATCACATATATTTCATCTTTATCGTCTACAGGGTAAAGTAGTTAGGAGAAGTAACAGTAAATAGGGTTACAGGTACTGACGCACGGTCATCAGTATGGAGGAGCGAATAGAACAATGCATTCTGGCTCGGTGTTGTGGATCACTCAGCAGATTTCGTTTTGTAGCGATAGCTACATTACGGTAGCATTTCGAGTCTTCAACGTGGCTGTGCCGTGGCGGTGGCGGCGCCGCCACCTTGTGGCTGCGCTGCCCCACCGCAGCTGCACCGCCACGCGGTCACGTGGTTGGTCACGTGGTGCGGAGCAGCTGCTGGCGGCGCTGCGCCGTGGCTGATCTCTTGGTTCGTCACGTGGTAGGTCACGTGATAAAGTTCCACTCGGCCAGCTGTAGCTATCGCGCCACTCCAGGTTTAACCAGAGCTAAACCACCGCTATTTTTTACGCAAGGATAACCAACTCTTGATCAAGAGAGTGAAGTATTTTCCGGTTCACTCCGTTGGGGCACTGACAAGCACATATTCACTTGTTTTTGGTACGAAGCGTGGGAAAGGAAAAGACTTCGTGGGCTGCTGAAAAAACTAAACCTTTAGCAAAGAAATGTCGAGCAGCAAATAATGTAAATTTGCTGAGCATGCACACAATCAGTTAGGATTGTCTCGTCTTCCCTTTCTGCGTCCTTTGTGAAGCCTGGACAGTTTTCTTTGTGATGAGCATTTAGGATGACAGTTGGAATTATAAGGGAAGACACATCAAGTAAGAAGTATTTACATTTAGCCGCATGATTTCAGGCTAGGAGTTCGGTGAATTAGTAAAACAAGAGG